>NC_091821.1:305972891-306247891 GCF_038994185.2 Dermacentor albipictus
TACGGGACCTCGGCTCGAATGCTCGTTCTATGTACGGCGAGGTAGCCGGTTGCCGTGGCAACGACGCGGTTTAGGCGGCCGTCGCGTGTCCTTCCCCTCGGGAGTGCTATCTCGGGCAGCGTGGTCTCTGTAAGGAGGCTTCTCTGCAAAGGAGGCCTCCGCGTACACACAGCAAGTTGGTTATCGCGCTAAGCAGGTGACCCGCCACCCACAATACCCTCCCCGACCCGTATGCGGAAAGCTGCCCAACCGGGGGCGGGAGTGTACTGACAGCCCGGGTTTTATGTACACCGTGTTATCTGCTTTTTACTGAACTTCGAAAGAGATAGGTCGTAAGCTACGCAGTATAGGGAGCAAGGAAGTATGCAGTATCTGCGCAAATCTAGCTATATTTTGTTTTTAACTTTTTTTTCTATTTTTGCAGGTTGCATGTAAATCTTGTATCTGCCCACCCACTGCTGTTCATGCGTACCTGGGGCACTGGGTGCTGTCTGAAGCTGCCTTGAGCAGTTTTTCGCCCAGTGTCACTTTTTTGCCGGTGCTGCTTTGTACTGCGAGAAAGAGGAATAAACCTTCTATTCTATTCTACCGAAGCATCACCGTGAAAGTGGGTAAAGCAGACCCGCCACGGTGACTCGGTGGTTACGACGTTCTGCTCTTGAGCTTGAGGTCAGGGGTTCGAAACCTTGTCGCATTTCTGACGGCGACGCAGTGCTACCACGTTCGTGTACCGCACACTGGGGCTCATGTTACGGAAGTCCGGGCGGTCCGGAGTATACCGACACGAATAATGCCCCAGAGTTGCTTTGGAATCGCAAATCCTACCTGCTTTCCCACCGATTTCAGAAATTCCACTGCGCTTTCGCAAAATTAAACAAATTGCTTATTATTGCGTTAGCGATAGCAGTGTCAAAGCGAGAAAAAAAGTGTATGCGGGGAAAGCCGGTCACGTGGTACAGCCTGTCCCCAATATTATGCACCAACCGATAAAAATATGCGAATGCCACGTGGCTGGACAGAACAAAGGTAATGTTGTTTGCGTCGCTTGTATATACTGATATTATTCTTTGCATTCCGCCTAATTACATAATCACTCTTAATTATTCAACTTCTCAAAAATTAATACATGAAAACTGTCAATAAGGAAATTGTCGAGCAACATGACAAACTCCCGACATAGCTTTCTGTGGCTCAACACGTGCTACATAAAAGAGTTTCCCGAGCCTGAAGGGAAGCCTATGAATACAGGCAAAATTGGCGCGCGATTGGCCACTCGAGTACTTTGCGAGTATTCGTGGGCTTCTTTACGTTCGAAGAAAAAAACTCCTATGTAGCATGCATTGTCTTATGTAGCACGCATTGTCTTATGTAGCACGCATTCAGCAACACAAAACTGTATCGGGAATTTGTCATGTTGCTCTACAATTTTTCATTGGCACTTTTCATCTAACTATTGTATTTAGGAACTTGATTAATTATTTAACACTAGTTATCTAATTAGAACGAATGCAAAAATGATCTGACTATCTCCAACGGACGGCCAACAACATTACCTCGGTTCGCCCAGTCTCGCGGCATTTGCATATTTTTAAAATGTGGTGCATGATAGGTAGGACAGCCTTTATAAATGAATAAATGATTTCGTAAACAAAAACTTAAAGTTCATTAATAAATAAACTATGTTTTAGTTTACGACAACGCGTCCACTGGGCCATCATGTTATCATACAGCAGCTAGCCCATTCACCTGTGTAATATATATATATATATATATATATATATATATACTTCGCCTCTCGAAAAGGCAGGACGTGTGTCGAGTGAGCTGCTGAACAACTCCTTGCAATGTGGTTAGCGAGGTTTTAATAGTACTGGAAACTTAAAGAGGTGCGACGTAATGCTCGCGCATTTCTCTCTTATTTGCCGCCGAATCGCCGCTAAACTTTTTTTTTTTCATACAGAGGTAATAAACCTCATCGTGAGAGGCGGAACGAAGAGGTAGCCGCCGTAGCCGCGGCTTACACCCAGGACGCCCAGCCTTGGTGCCGCGGAATCTCGGAAGCGCAACGGCCGTATAAAGTCGTTTGCTGCTGCTGCTGCTGCTGCAACGGCCGTTCAGCGCGTTCTACTCTCGCGCTACATGCACGTGGGCCGTCTTCTTTTTCACCGGCTCTGGAGCCGACAGCGGCGCCATAACAGTCGCAAATGCATTTGACCTTGGCAGCTTTGCAAAGGCGCGTCCTCTCCACCATTTTTGTTCCGAATGAGGAGTCTACCGTTACTTTCCCGGCAGTAGGATAACGTTCCTGTACCTTCTACAATGGATGCATAGGTCCAGAGGCAAGTCGATGTAGCATGCGCAACCGAACTCTTCGCGTATTACCGGAAACAAAGATGCCGCGTAGAAAACCTGGAGGGCAACCACGCCACTCCTTCCCGACCGGCATTACCTCCTGAGAAAGAAAGTCCGGAGGCCCCGCTACCAGCACGTATAGTCCGTTCATAACCACGTTATCGCTCCCCAGAAATGGCACGGGCTCATTCTGCTCGCCTACTTGCTATCCTGGCGACCAACCCGCGCTTTTCCTTTCTTTCATTATTTCGCGCTTCTTTGTCGCAGATGCAACGCCTCCCAACCTTCGTTTCGCGTCCATTCTTGAGACACTTCCGCATACGCTCTCATTGATCGATAGATTTCATTCTCGTTTTACGCCCACATTCCGTTCCCAGCTGGGTGATTGTTGCTGCTCGCATCGAGGCACCCTAGGCGCCAGCGACTCGTGGCGCCGCCTGCCGGAGGCACTTCGCAGCAGCAGTCGTGCCGCGCGCTGGCTGCTTCGCGCTTTGTCGCCCCCGTGTGTTCGTGCGAGGAGCGCCATCCGCCGCCTTGCTATCGCTTTCAGTCCTTATCGGTTTCATTCCTGCTACCGTTTCCAATTATGAGTGCAATTTACGGAGAGAATTTTCAAAAAAATTATATCGCAAAAAGCCGGCCGAATTTCAGCCACTCCCAGTTAAACGTCGATAGGATACTCTCTTCTATAGTGACATACGCCATGCGGCACTTATTTGCAACTTCCCTGCCACGTTCTGGCAATGTACGAGTCCTAACCAAAACATTGATAGCGAGGTTTTGATTAGTGGACGCAAGCCGCACCCAGGCTTTAGCGCACGGAAACTGCATTGTGCGCTCTTTTGCGCTCACTTTTGAGGGCTATTCTGCCCCCGGCGGCTTGCGCCCCCTGGACTAAAAGTTTCGAATGTTTATTATTGGCACGATGACACCCATTCGCAAATGGACGCTAATGCAGAATAAAACCAGTGAAAACTATCAGCAAGCACAGCCTTATCGCGGTCGGCTTCCGTTACAATATGCAGCGCGCTTTATGAAAAGCAAGCAGGTAAATGCAGCTCATGTGTTCTTTTTTTTTTAAGCAAAGCTTTCTGTGAGTACAGCAAAGATGGCTTGGCATGGGTGCCGTCTGCTCCTGACTCGGTCACTGTCTCGGTGGATATATTTGTGGATGTATATCCTGTAGGGATGAAATGCAGGAGACATTGCGGTGAGTGAGAAAGAAAGAACGAGGAGGAAGGGGGGTGAACAAGCGCTCGTAGGGCGGCCTCTTCATTACAACACAAAGGTTACATGTGCGCCGAATGCAAGTACCAGCCGCCGGGCTTCTGTAGCCCCTGTATCCTAAAATGTATGCTTACAGCGCAAGGCTCGGTCCGTGTTGCTTCGTCTACGTCCACGCGCAGCTTTGCGCTGTAAGCATGCACTCTAGGATCACCCGTCAACTACCCCAGACTGTTTCCTTGCTAACCCCTGTACGCTGACCGACCAAGGAGTGCCAGTAATCGCCCCTACTTCATTTCCGCATAAAATGTAAATACATAAATTCGTCCATAAGTACCGAACATATAATTTCGGGTTACGTGTGTCCTTGAAGCGCATCGACTTGTTAATAGTATAGCAGAATATATAACCACTGGGCATGTCCCACTGGGTGTGTTCCCCTTATTGGCCAATCCTCCAGAGTGGGAATGGCCGCTGTGACACCATAACCACAGAGTACTTTAATGTAGCAGGATATATGCCGTAGTTATGTGTGCTTAAACTTATCGCGAGTCTCTCTCTCGCAAGGCATGCTATATATGCATCACCCTGATTCGGGTGACATCGTTGCGCACACGCTTTGCAGACTGCGCAACTTTCCATTTCGGCACAGCTTGTTGTGAAAGGTGCAGTGCATAAACGTAAACACTTCATTGGAACAAGTTTTGGGTTTCTTCGGGGTGGATGAACGTTGTGTGAGATTACACGTTGCAGATCACAAATGTAAGCACAATTGTACGTATGGCGATTAGTTGTAAAGTATTTATCTAACCGCTTCAGCAGATTCTAGTTCTGCATGCGTTATCTCATTTTCATCATCATCTTCATCATTTATTAACCCTTAAGGACTTTTAACATGACATTATATGAGGGAGGGGGGGGGGAAACAGCATTCAATTTACATATAATGAATCGAATGCTATTCAACAATGAACCAACTACGTTACAAGTACAGAGCGCACAAAAAGCGGTACGGTAAGGAGCAGTGGAAAACACAAGGCAGAAAAAGGTAAAACACAAGTAAGACATGGAGCAAGTACTTAGGAAGTAATTAGGAAGTAATTCATCGAGCTGTTATTCTTTTATTTTTAATCATGTTCACAATGGCAGCTGCACCAATGATAGGCACATAGCTTAAAATTTCTTGCCCGAAAATGACAATAAAATGAAGAGCCAGAAAACGTTTTAGGAAATTAAGAAATATGACAAACCCGACGAGAAAAACGCATTGCTGCTTGTACAGACTGAAGTATGAAGTTTAATTGCAGGCTAATTTAAATTAGATGCTGACGAATATTTCGTAACTAGGCTATAGGCCCTCTATACGGTGAAATTATCTGGGTCCTTTTCGTCAAATGTCAGTTCTTAAAGCGAAACTAAAGGCATATATTAAGTCGCGCTAGATTGAAAGATTATGCTTCTGCAATAACGAATTCTTTATTCGTAACGAAAGCTGAGCTTTTGTAAGCGAGAAAATGACATACATGAAAAATGATGTGGCGCCATCTGTCGTCGACCGTGGTACCGCTTATGTGTGGTGTCAGCACCTCTGACACATCGAGAGCCGCCGCGACGTACCACTGCGAGCGTAGTCGCTTTCCTCTGTTTACAAGGGCCGCTCCGGCCGTGGTGGATTACTTCACCGTAACCGGCAACCAGAACCCGAGCTTAGCGACTCACGCTAACTGAACACCTGCACCCACCAAGCAGTACATTTCATATACGGAGCCGAATAAAGAGTCCACAAAAGACATAAAACCACGGCATGCATGGAGGGCGGTCACGTGAAGACGACGTCAAGTGCTCCGCTTTGGCGCGGGGGGTTCAATTTGAGGAGCGGCACCGGGACCTTCGACGGCTATTTCTCAAGCAAAGAAGTTCATATATTGACTCACAGAAAACGATGATAGGCTTCTAGGCGAATACTCTGATGATCTAGCTCGACCTTATGTTTTCCTCGAAGCTTAGCGACCAGTTTACTGCACCTGACACCGCGCACTTAAGCAGCTCACCGGTGTCGACTGCCGTTTCGCTGGGAGCACAGGGAGCCGCTGCTAAGCCAAGATTCTCGAGAGCGCTCGAAATTCAATGGTGTCGTTATTTCAGCACATTCGATATTACTTACGAACGCCGGCAAACGATACGACAGGCCGTCAAACAGGCGCTTGAATCCAACCTCTGCCCACAATAGCCGACACCACCACACAACGGCGCCTTCGTGGGCTACATTTGTCGTAACCTCCAATAACCACCGCACTATGTGGAAGAGGCACTTTGCACGAATTGCCAAGTGGAAATGCGGACGTGTGGATTGTGAAGCGAGCTGAAGTGAACTTTGGTATGCAGAGAGATCAAGTGACCCGCCGCTCAGTTCTCGGTTCTCGTGGTTTTGATCGGGAACCATTTTTTCGCTCTGCCACTGGGTTCAGTGATCGTCTTTTCCTTGCCATATGACAAAGACTTCAAACACTTAAAACATATACGCAAGCTATCCGCGCCGACGCAATTAAAGCTACTCGCTTAATATCAAAACTAGAGGCATGTTTTGATTGTACCGTAAACAGAACGCGACGGAACAACTTGGTATTCTACTGACTACCTGAAACTACATCTGCATGTACGCACAATCAGAACAACTTATCATTAGACATTGCCGCGAGCATTTAGATATACACATCGATGCAAAATAGATACAGCCCGCCCATCGACTTGGACGTCATTCAAATGACCCGCCCCGTGCAATAATAGCAAAATTCATATTTTTCAAAACACAAGACACTGTCTTGTCGAGCATCCGGAAACTAAAAGGTACAAATTATAGTATTGGCGAAGATTTCTCTCGTACAATTCGAATTGCTTGAAGCTACTTCGTTGCATTTGCCAGGAAGCAATCTACCCCATTTAATCTGCGCTACAAAACCCTGCACATCGGACCGAAGCGCTACGTGTTTGAAGTTGTCCAGTAGTCTATATTATTTAGGCAACACGCTAGTTTTTTCGCCCACGTTTTCCAGCCACATTACGCGTCTGTCGGCCATGCTTGATGTTTTCCAACGTGCCGACCTGCAACTCATCTCGTCCAAGTGCTACTTTGGACGTCACCAGATTACTTCTCTCGGCCACCTTGTTAGTGCCGCAGAAGTTCAACCCAACCCTTAAATGATTCGCGCCGTCCAAAACTTTCCTGTGCCGTCATCCACAGGAGACGTCAGAAGCTTTGTTTGAATCTGCTCTTATTTCCGTTGCTTCATGAAGAACTTTGCCGACACCGCCGGTCCGCTCACTGACCTACACAAAAAATATGTTTCCTTCTCATGGGACCCTGCGCAAGCCGAAGCCCTCGCCACCCTCCTCCACTTGCTAACGGCTCCGCCTTCGCTGGCTCACTACGACCGGTCTGCGTACAGATGCCAGTGACCATGGAATAGGAGTTGTCCTAGTTAAACAGCACAACAATTCACAGCGCGTAATCGCATACGCTAGCCACCTTCTCTCGCCCACAGAACGAAAGTTTTGTGTCACAGAACGCGAGTGCCTGGCGTTGGTTTTGGCAGTATAGCCAAGTCCCGCCCTTACATATATGGACGCCCATTGTTCGTGATCCCTGATGACCATGCCTTGTGCTGGCTCTAATCGCTGGAAGACCAGACTGGACGACTGGGTAGGTGGGCGCTGTGGTTACAAGCATACGCTTTTACTGTTCTGTTCAAATCTTGCCGTTTACACCAGGACGCCGACTGTCTCTCTCGTCCCCCGGTTTACAGTCTAGACCATGATGCCCACGACCTCGATGCTTGTGTCTTAGCCATTTCAGATTTGCGTGACATTCGTAAAGAACAATACTGTGATGATTCTTTACGTCTCCTCATCAATCGCGTAGCTTCTCTGCATCCTAAACCCGCTGTCAGCGCTTTTGTACTGCGTGACGGCGTTCGGTAGCGACGCAATTTTCATCCTGACGGCACGGAACTCTTTCTCGTCCTACCTCGGCATATTGGGGAAGAAGTCCTTCAGCAGCTGCACGACGCACCCACCGCCAGCCACCTCGGTGTCTCCCGTACCTACGACAGCGGACGACGACGCTTTTACTGGCCGGGCCTGTATCGCTCTGTGCACAGCTACGTTGCTACCTGTGCACTCTGTCCGCACCGCAAACTACCTGCTATATTACCCGCTGTACGCCTACACCCCATCGATATCCCTTCCGAACCATCCTTTTGCTTCGGCGTCGTTCTCTTAGGCCCTTTTCCTACTTCTAATACCGGCAACAAGTGGGCCGATGTCGCGACTGACTACACGACGCGTTATGCCATTACGCGAGCATTCCCGACAAGCTGCGCTGCCGACGTTTCGAATTTACTTCTGACACCATATTGCCTCACGGCGCACCGAGGCAGCGGCTCAGTGATCTCGGCCGCACCTTCGTGTTCCGCGTTGTTGAAGATCTCCTTCGTTCCTGTTCTGTAGCGCACAAACTATCCACCGCATATCAGCCGCAGACCAATAGACTAACTGAGCGGCTCAACCGGACGTTGGCGGAGATGCTGTCCATGTACTTTTCTCCGGACCACGGTGACTGGGACGACACACTACCATAGTCAGCATTTGCATATAACTCGTTCCGTCACCAGACTGCTGGCTTTTCTTCATTTTATCTGCTGCTTGGCCGCCACCCAAATTTCCCCTTCGACACACTGCTACCATGGTCGACCGACTTTCCAAATGAGTGTGCCCACGAAATATTCACCCAGACTTACAAGGCCCGCCAGATTGCCCGCTCACGGCTCACTGCCTCACATGTTGCACAGAAGAGGAGATATGACTGCCACCACCGGTATTTTCTCCCCTGGGTCTTTAGTTCTTCTCTGGACACCATGCCACCGCATCGGATTGTCTGAAAAGCTTATTCCCGCGCTACACAGGACCTCACGAGATTTTGCGCCAGCTCGGTAATGTGACCTACGAAGTATACCCGCTAGACTATTGGTCCTCTACTCCTGTGCCCACTGATATCGCGCACGTGTCTAGGTTGAACCCTTACGTCACCGCGACTTGCCGCTAGCATAAACACGAGTGCCGAGACGGCGGCTTTCCGACCGGGCCCTCATGTTACGTAACACTGGGGCATAGTGCGACTAAACAAAGACGACGATTTGGCGAAGCGAGCGTGCGGCTGTTTCGGGCAGCCATCTTGTGTATCCAGCGTCGCTGCAACTTGTAAATACCTGTATATATAGCTTCGCTTCAATATTTCTGCCTCGTGGCAATATTCACAAGGCTTGACCTGCCGTCACGTCACTGGATAGGCATTATTCAAGCAAAATGAAAAGCACTCCGCTGACAAAGGGTCTCTTCGCATGTCTCATTGTGAGATACAGTTGTGCCATGCAACACTCGTTCTAAAATGCAGTGTCTCCACGTTCCCTCCTAGAGGTACTTTTTTGCTATAACTCCGCGTTCACCGGTTCACTGACAAGTGAAGTTGAGGGCTTGCATTGCTTAAAACGCTGCATGGCTGCAATAAGCCAACGAAAGATTTCCGCTCCCGCAATCGCAAGTTACGGAACCATTGTCTCCAGAGCAAAGCACGCGATGGAAATGAAAAGTTCGGCGACTGTTACGTAATGTTGGCAACGTAATCTAACGAAACTCAACGCTTAACAACGTGATGGAACGGAATACGGAGTGGCACAATGTGTTGCAGCGTATAGAGCTCTTAAGAGTAAGAAAAAATAATTTACAGAACTACACATTCTGATGCCGATTACGAAGCGATTTTACGTAAGCGAACATTCATACCAGCGCCTGTCTTGACTCTCTTCGACTGGGTTCACTTTTTCTACGACACGATGGCAGAATATCCACGCACCAATTTCTCCGTGAGCGACTTTGTACAAAAACTATCTTACCTCAGCAGCTACCCGTTATGTAGAGTGGCACACGAGCGCAGTAAGTTGTCGAGCAGCCATATTACCTGCATGCAGTGAATTATTTCCCAGGCTAAAAATGACCACTGCGTTTTGTAGCAACTATTGATGTTCACTATGCATAAATTTCTGACTCAGAGGACTGTGGTATAAACTTTTTTAAAACAGGGTTGAAGTACCTCAGACAGGCTGGCCAACGTTTCGATAGGTGGACCTATCTTCGTCAAAGGCGGCCTCGTCATCCTCGGCGTGTTAGTTTTAAAGGGTTAGTGCAGTGACGTCACGTGCGGGTGTTGTCGCTGGCGGCTGGTTTTAAAGAGAGAGATTACAAGAGGGAACAGGCGCTGCCGTCCGACGTCTGTGAGCCTCATTCTCAAGACGAAGGGACAAGAGCGTGAGAGTGGGCACGCGGGGAGGAAAGAAAAGAAATAGAAGCAGAAAAAAGGGGAAAAGAAGGGAAAAAAAAAGCAGGGGGGTGCCAGGGCCGTACCAAGACACAACAAAGGGGGGGGGGGGGTGAAAGAAAAAGAAAGAGAAAAATGAAATTTTTAAGAAATACGGGGGCTTGGGAGCGTGTTGGGGATGCGAAGGGTTAGGAGGTAATCCGGGGGAGTCGTTGGCGGCATGTTTTTGAGGGTATGGCTACTTGCTCGTCATAGTAAAAAAATTTCACATATATTCTACTAACACTTATATTCTACAACACACACACACATATATTCTACTAACAGTTGGTGTTCCCCAAGGGAGCATATTGGGCCCACTTCTTTTCAATATATGCGTAAATGACCTTGTTCTTGTCGATAGTGAACCTAAATATATAATCTATGCAGATGATACTACGGTGCTTTTTTCATCGAACAACATTGCAAGGCTGGTTTAACCGCAAACTCTGTTCTTGAAAAAAATACAGAGATGGTCACAGGATAATGGCTTAAAAATTAACAATGACAAAACAAAAGCTATTTTATTTCAAGCAAAAAATAAAAATTTCAACTTAGAGACCGACATTTTAATAGGTTCTCCAAGAATTGAGCTTTTTCAGTCTGCGAAGACGCTAGGTGTCTTTTTTGACAGCCATATGTTATGGACTGATCACGTCGACTTCCTTGGAGGCAAACTTGCGCAAGTCGCTGGCGCGCTCTTCAGTTTAAGACCGCTGCCACGTAAGGTCAAACTTATTTTGTACGATGCTCTCTTCCTGAGTCACGTACACTACTGCTGTCTCGTGTGGAGTACGACATCTGCTACAAATATAAACTGGTTATTCTTGCTTCAAAAAAAGGTAATATGTAGGGTCTTTGATGCTCCAGTAGACGCTCACACTGCACCTCTACTTGAACAGCTGAAATTACGCACGCTGCATTCTCTGTTACAGTTCAGGCTATTACTAGGCTATTGTAAAGAAGTAAGACAAAGTCAGTCATACATCACGTCGTTAGCGCAATTAATTAGAAACAGAACAGAATACAGTACACGGTCACCTGAACACTGGTATCCTCGCACCAACTATCCTCTTCAAATGTTGCACCATCGCTTACCACGCCTGTTAAACACGCTTGAATGTTATATAGATGTCACTTCTTGTCCTATATCACATTTATATGAGCATTTCAATTATTTTTGAACACGAATTAATTTGTTGTTTGTCACTGTTGCTGACGTAGGCTGTCGTTACATATCTCCGTTTGATATTAGCCTCTGTCAACGGCTCAATCATGTCTTATTCTTTCCTTACAATGATTACTTGGTTAATGATCCTATCACTGCTTTTGTTGCTCTAGTGTACACTGTGGATTGCGTAGTTCTTTTAAGGTTTGTAATGTTTTTTGCATTGCATTTCTGTTTGCTGGCATAATTTCTAAGCCAGCTTGCTATTTTTTTGCTTTTGTATTGTTTTTGTCGGTCTTGAATCATTGCCTGTGACTTCTGCTGCTGCCCTCATAACGGGCTTAAGGCCCGTAAAGTTGCTGCGAGAAACTCTTTCCTTAAATCCCCCATAAATTGTATGTTTATGGAAATAAAGGCATATTGTATTGTATTATACATTCGCGTTTAATAAATCTTCTGGAAGGCCGTGTAACGTTTTCGAGCACATTCGGCACGTTTACAACCTAATTCTCCCAACTCTTCATTGCTGAGAATTCGTGTTAGCATCATTCCTAAGCTTCCGTTGCATGCAACCGCGATTTTCGACCAGCCACCGCAAGCTAAGTAAGGAAAAGCGGACCAATCGCAGACGCCGGCACCGCCTTCTTTATCCGGTTATCGATTTTCAGTGAAGTGGCTCAGCCCTATCGAATCTCTCTCCACTTGAGCGAGCTCCTCGCCCCTTGTCAGCCAATTAGATAAGACAAGCCGCTCAGTGTAGGCAATGTTATTCGTTTTTCAAGCAAACAAAAGTGACCTCCTATGAACGAGGAGAGCGTTTGATTGGTCTGCTCAGACAACCCTGCGGATGACCGTCCGGTGCTTTCGTCGGTGGTTACGCAAATTTGACGTCAGGAGATTGGAATAAAATTATATTGGAATAGTTTTACGTTATAGGGCCCCTTCTTTCTCTCATATTGTAGTATACTAATAGGTAACTAAAGTACTTGTCATTAATTCCGTACTGTTCACGCACTTCTGTGACAGCGTGTTGTGTTCCGTATAACAACAGTGGTTCGTGCCTCTCGTGAATGGACAGCTTAGCAGAACAAGCATGAGATAAAGGTGGTGGAGTCTTAAAGCATTAAAAAAAATAGCTTAGCAGCTCAGGCTTCATGTTCATACGCCAAGAGGAACGGATGGTAGTGTAGAGCTGGAAATCGTAGCACATATGATACATACTGAAATATACATAGGGCATAAAACATCAAGCTGTTTCGTTTTTTCTGTTCCTTTCTGTTGTAAATGTTCCGCCTTATCGATTTGGCAAACGCCAGTGCACGTGTCTCTCACGCTTTCCCTCGTTCCTTTCTCCCCTCACCCTCTACCACTCAGGCGATATAGGCCGGAGGTTGGGTACGAATAACTTCCTATTCCGAGGGTCTGTCTGTGTTCCACGGAAGCACGACACGCGCAATGCGCGTACCAGCTATATAACACTTTCCTTTCTTTTTTGTTTAACCAAGGCACGCTTCAGTTTCTGTGGTCTGCATGTATTTGAGCTTGAGGATCCAACGCCGCGACAAAATTACCTTTCATCGCAGCAGCCTAGCGGCAGTTGTTTGAGTCGGCTCTTACTTCACTTGGTCCAGATCGAAAGGCACTCTCAGGAATGCGCGCAGAGCTGCCACTGCCAGCCTTTTCTCTCTGTCTATCTCTCTTTCTTTCATATTTGATATCTCACGGTACCTGTGTCAACATTTACATTGTTTTTGGTGTGCTTGCATCGTTGAGTATAGCCGAAGATTAAAAAGAAACGTCCATACAACTGAGGACTGCTCCGACCGGAGTAATGCATCGCAAGCCACGGAGAAAGGAATCGAAGCGAGCCGTGGCCATTAATTTTGGCCAGAGAAATCGAAGGAACAAGGCAACGTGTACCCTCGAGAGAGTAATGAATGCTTCTAACGTGTCTCATAGAATGTCGCGACAGACGAACCTACTCCATTAAGAAAAAGAAACAGAGCTCAGAAGCAAATATCCGCATGTTGCCTCATGCCTCTGCCCACTCCCTCTCAAAAGAAGCTTTTCCTTAGATCTATGCGATGGCCGTAGACGTTTCATTTCTTTTTCATGGAGTAGTTTCTTGCTTGTTTGTTTGTCTGTTTTTCTGTTTGTTTTCTTTTTTTTTCACTACGTCAGAGCTCACATTTTGTTTTGCGACACTGAGCGGGTACGCATTTCTGTAAGCACCGTCGTTATTTATTACGGACGCCGCAAGGAGCCATTCGCTCGATCTATTCTAAAGAGAGCGCAGTGAGGTCCCGGTTTATCGCGTTAGAGCTCCGTGGCAATTCGTTATTTTGGCGCTCAAGACTGTTTGAGTTTGGGAGCTGTTCGTGGCTCAAGCCTCTTTTATCTATTCCCTCGCAATTTCATATGAAGAAATTCGGTCCCTCGTACATTCGTAAAGATTTCCCTTTCTTGGAAGACAAGCATGTTTCTACACCGCTGTTACGTTGGGGGGGGGGGGGGGGGTGGAGATGTTGTCGTGGGCTTGTTGTGAAAGTGTTGCGCAGAAGAATAGGAACTGCAGCTGCATTACGTACGAACGCATGTAATGTGAGGCGCTTTCCAGGTGACACAACTTTATCGACTTGCGCAACACTTTGTACTTCGAAAGCGCCGAGTGAGCTAGCAATGTGAAAACAGGACAAGCATACTATTTATACAATAAAGTCCAAAGTGACGCATCGTTCGTCACGGTATACATAAAGCATAGACTATGCACGCTACGAATTAGATTTTTTGAATATTTATTGCGCAAGCAAGTTTCCGCGGCATTTGGCGTGAGCCGTACGAACAGCGTTGTATATGCCCTTCAATTCCAAGTATAGAAAATCATCTTTTTCCTTTGCTTACGACACCTACTCGAGAAAAGGTGGTCGCTCCCGAACGTTCTTTTCTTTTGTTAGATGCTCTACGAACTCATTGCCACGGAATTAATCAAACGCGGCCCGCTACATTGAGTATGAACAGGCAAAAAAACGGAGCCCGTGAATAAATTGTGTCGAATTCGCATGTTAATGTGGCTCGATCAGGCTCTGAGCGCTAACCTCGGGTGTTATGCAGCTAAACTATTAAGGAAAGCAAGCAGCCCCACCCAGATGCCATGCGACGCTACGACTTTGCCTACGTGCTCTTCGCAATGCATTAAAATTATAGAAACTCATTGCAGTGCACCAAGTCGTGACTACATTCTCTTGGCCCTTTATTGCGCCTTCGACAACTCACAGAACGCAATGCGGCACTTTTTGAAGAAAGCAGTGCCGAATACAATAAAGTCATAGCCAAAAAAATAAATATAATGAGCGCAGATTTGAACAGAGCACTGCAAGTCTTAAGCAGTGTCGTCTGGGTTCACTGCAATGATATGCAGGCTAACAGCCATCGTGATCGTCCTCGACCGCCTTTTATAAAAAAGGCGCGCTCCGGTGCGTGTATCTCGAGCCTCGTGCTTCGAGCTGCGAGGTGAGAAGAGGAACAATACAAAGAAAGAGCTTCTTCGGCTCCGGTCATCGGTCCGAACTGTTTCAGGCCTTTCGCTTGTTGACTCACACATTGTTGTATTGGACGTAACCTCGGTCTCTGTATCAATGTACGGTGAGAGAGAGAAAGAGAAGGAAATGAAGCAAGAAGGAGCAGAAACCCAAAACGGATAGGACTTTATGCACGGGCACACACATCACAACGTTCACCCTGCATTCAGAGGCGGTCGCAGAGCCCAGTCGTCTTGCGAAACTGTGGCAGGACTCTGGTAGATTTTTGTATGGATGATGATTGACCCAAACATGTATACTTCTGCATATGGACACATCCAGTTGGCTTTAAGCAGTGCGCAAAGAGCGCCTTGTAAAATAAAAACTATATATGCACTATGGTCACGTCGCAATCACAGAAGCTGTACGAGGCACCTTTCCCATGCAAAAATAGCAAGAATTAGTAAAGTAATGCCCAACCATCAACGACATGGCAGAGTCTCATTAGAATACATCAGTGCGTTGTCGAAGGCGCCAGAAAGGTTCAATAAAGTGCAGTCACGTTTTCGGGCACTGCGCTGACTCCCTATAAGTCTAATGAATTTCGAAGAGTAGGTAGGCGAAGTGGTAGCGTCAGATGGCAGAGGCAAGCGCTGAACTGATGCGCTGCTTCGTCGACACTTTCGTATCTAATTACGCCACAATGGCGCAGCAATCCCTAAAAGTTTATTCTGTGCCCCTTTTCGTCAGCTTGGTGGTAATATTTTTTTATTTCAAGCACGACGACCTTGATGTATTACTGACTCTGGAGCTTGGAGGGTTGCCTTGGAATTTCAATATAAGCTCATCGGTCAGATGACTGTTCAGTGAGTGAGAGAGTGAATAAACTTTATTGCAGGTCCGGCGAGGACGCGAACTCGTCGCGCACCCGGCTAGTCCCACGTCGGGACCGGCAGGTCTAGCCCACCGGCCCGGTCGCGGGCACGCCGGACGGCCAGGATTTGCTTTTCTAGAGCGTGGCTAAGCAGAAGCGAGCCCCATTCCTCCTTGATGAACTGGGGCTATGTCGACCCGCACTCCCAGAGCATGTGAGGTAGAGTGGAGGTCTGGCCGCAGGACGGGCAGGTGTCGTCGCGATACACGTCGGCGTAAGCCTCGTGGAGAGCGGACAGACACGGATATGTGCTGGTCTGTAGAAGCCTAAGCGAAACGGCTTGCGCTCTATTCAACTTGGGGTGAGGGTGTGGAAAGACCCTTCTGGACATGAAGAAATATTTAATAATGTCGTTGTGAGTAGCGGGAGCATCCCTGTGACCGTGGAGAGGAGGGGAGTCAGCGCTCCTTATAGAGGAAGCGCGGTCGGTGAGGTCACGCGCGGCCTCGTGGGCAGACTCACTAAGGTTCGTGGGAGCACCCTCGACCAATCCTACGTGAGCGGGAAACCAGTGAATTGAATGGTTTGTGAGAGCATGTGGACTCGAGCCGCTAACAAGAGGAACAGCTTCCTTGGCGATGCAACCCTTCTGAAAAGCCCTAATAGCCGTTTTCGAATCACTATAGATTTCGGACCCAAGACCGTCTAGCAGGGCGAGGGCGATGGCGACTTGCTCGGCGACTCCGGGGTCTGAAGTGCGAATCGAGGCGCGATTGGAAATCATTCCGCTCGAGTCGACCACAACGACGGCAAAGGTCTTCCCGTCACTCTACTCCGCGGCGTCGACGAAGCTTGCTCTAATGTCGTGTTGCTTGATCTGTTTGAAGATGGCTGCTGCTCTGGCCTTGCGCCTGCACTCGTTGTGGACGGGGTTGACGGTGCGGGGCATAGGGGCCACTACCAACTTGTCTCGAATGCACCTAGGAATCGGGGTACTGACAATCGGGAATTCCGCAGCGTGGTAACCCAGCTCTTCGAGGATGCGTTTACCTGCCGCTGTGGTGGTCAGGCGATTGAGTTGCGCGCGTTCTTGGGCTTCGGCATTCTCCTCGGCGGTGTTATGTACCCCCAGCTTCAAGAGATCCTCGGTATGGGTCCTGATGGGTAGCCCAAGAGCCCTATTGACTATTTTGAGGATAAGAACGTATAGCTTGTCTCACTCCGTTCTGAGCCAGTTGTGCATAGAAATCGTGTACGTGAAGTGGCAGAGTACGAAGGCATTGATCAGCCTGAGAAGATTGTTTTCCTTCATTCCTCGATGCCGGTTTGCGATTCTGCGAACGAGGCGGAAAGCGTTGTCCGTCTTTGCGACGATCTTGCGGAGAGCATTTCCGTTCCCGCCATTGAATTCGACAAACATGCCCAGGACCCGAATAACGTCGACCGTGGGTATCATGCCCCACTCACAAGTGCGAAGTCTGATGTTGCTTTCGGAGACTGGCTTCCAATCTTTGGGACTGACTCCCTTCTCTTTTCTGTAAAGTATGAGCTCCGACTTGGCGGGGGAGCATCGAAGTCCGGTGGCGCGAAGATACTCCTCGATCACGTCGATCGCCTCCTGCATGGCTTCTTCGACTCTGCCCTCGCAGCCACGGGAGCACCATATGGTGATGCCGTCGGCGTAGATGGTGTGCTTGACGACCTCGACGCGCGCCAACCTCTCGGAAAGACCAATCATACAGTGCCTCTGAGAGTCAGAAGTTCGCAAGATCTTGTGATATGGGAGAAATTGAAGTTGATCGACGCTGACCTTGAAGGTGACCACTGCGCCGGACGTGTTTTTCGCGGTAAGAGGTCCATCTGTGCGTGCATGTAGAGAGTCATAATATGACGGCCTCCTTTGAAATGCCAGGAGCACAAAAATTTACGCGGTGGTTCCAGAGGAACCACAAAGCAGTGGATGGTTGAGTTAACGGTGTGAAGTCTGATGTAAGAGACGGATGATGAGCAAGCTGGACGCCGAAAAAGGATGCACGTGGCCTCCGCTTCGGCAGACGGCCTAGATGGTGAGATTGAATGCGCAATAATTAGGAAGGAGGGGGGTCATCTGAATACTTCGCATTACCATGGCTATGTGTTTGTACACCAGCGTCGGAATTCACTAAAGACCTTACAAACAAATTTTTGCATAAGAAAAATCTTAAGTAAAAAGCACATTCACAACGCTAAAACTGCTCGCAAGATCAACAAGTTTGCGATGCCCAGCGCTGCAAAGACGAGCGCTGTAGTCGAAAAAATGCGCATGTGTTATGCGAGGGTGCGAACTTCAGCATTTCTGCCAACGGTAAGCACAAGCCGATTCATAAAACCGACACCTGAAACGCATCTTACAGATTATTACCTCACGTATAACCTGCATTTATTAACTCGTATTACTCTGTCATTACTGAGTATGATTGTTTATTTATGCAAATTCTTTGCCTCTATTCCTCTTTTTATTTCTTAAGTATATTTTCTTGCATTATATTGCGATTACCGCCTACCACCATTGCTAATTGTCAGCCTATCTCATTACCACTTTTTATTCATAAATTTACTGCCATGTTTTATCTTGTAACTAAACCCGATGATTTTGTTGACCTTTGCTAATTGTCTGCCTTTTTATTACCTCTTGTTGCTTGTAACGTTCTTACGATGTACTTCTTGATATCTGTCTGCCATATTAGCGTTTGCTGATTGCCTATGTATTGTGTGGAACCTAAATATTGTGCTACTTATTATTGTCATATTGTAAGATAACCAAGTTCATGCCCTTCCTGTTATGATCCCTGATGGGATAAACAGTACTATGTATATATATATATATATATATATATATATATATATATATATATATATGGGTCATTCCATCTCAAGTGTACTCGGTGTTTTATCGACCATCTGCGATTCTGCTGAAAAAAATCATACTGTATTACCTCAAAGTGCGAAGTAATTATTCAAGCGATTTTTCTTGAAACGAAAATTTCTAATTCCTTGCGGACGCTTTGAAGATTGCGCACACAAGTGAAACTGTGCCAGGTAGAAAAATTTCTACAAAGTTATTGCTTTGACCTGTTACTGCGAATATTTTTTGAAATAGTCGCCAGACGGTGCTCTTTCGTGACTATTGTCGTTTATTACTTTTTGTTTTAATTTACATAATTTTTAGCCGTAAGGAAAAGTCGACAATTGCCCCTTTTTAAATATTTTTTATAAAAGAAAGTAACGTTTCCACGAGGAATATATTGACAATAGGGGCTTGGTATGTGTGTATACTAGATGATAAAAATATTCGTATAAGAAATAAAGCCTAAGCTTTTGCTTAATGTCATGGTAAATATGAAAAAAATTACGTTCTGACTCAATTTGTGGCTTCATTTTCGCAATGTAGCGTTCCAAGTAAAAATATGGCATAGTCGGCATCGGATAGTATGCTTTGCTGTCTATCTATGTACAAAGATTCAAAAGATTAAATTTTGTTTTAAGCGAGAAAAAAATTTTTGAACTGCACAATCACAAGGTTGCGCGGAGCATCTCTTTGCTTCGCCTTCACTGCATAGCACGTCGGCCGGTGTTTCAGTCTCGCTCATTTTACGCGCTTCTTCTTTTTCTTTTTGAAGACGAGGTCTTTTTTGGCGACGTCAGGTTGATTTGCGGTTCGTGGGGACTGAGTTTCTGGCCACTGTCATCTTGTAAGATTATATAATTGCAGGCCTTCTAGTGCACGTAGGACAACAAATAGGCGTCTGAGTTAAGCTTGGAACGCAAAAGATGCAGAAAGTTAGTGTGCTAATATATACGAAGAATTTATAACGCGTAATTCTTAAAAAATACGGTGAAATAAGTTCGATCAACATGCCACCAGTCACTAAAAATGCGCCAGAACAGGAACCAGAACTGTGGCTTTATAAGCCACCTGTGCCACGCAAAAAGAGCAAGAAACGTAATTCAACTTTACGGCCCCGTTTTTTCGTCCTCCTACGAATGTAAGGCTAGAATTTTTATGTGCATCCGGCAACACAATGGCGTTAAAATCACCCCTTATCCTGGAGAGGAAATACATGAACTAGAGACATCGTGTAGCTTAAACGTGCCATGAATTATTACGCAAATCCATGTACCTGAATTCCCAGAAGCTGAAGACGCACCAAAACTGTCGTCCAGTCTGTCGACTTGATACATTTTCTTCACACCTCGATCATCGCAAAGAAACTGTAAACATGAACGCCGGTTTGCTTCTGTGACAGCTGTAGCTTTGCCTGGGATAAAGCGGAGCAGTAACAGACGACACACCTATCGTCTGCTCGTAATGCACGCTCCTCCCGTCGTCTTGACGTCGCTTTCCCAGCCTGGGTGGGTGGCATCGCGGGACGCGTTTACGATACGAATACGTGTTCCAACCAGACATTTAAGGCCGCTTCGCAGACATTCTAGGTATCAAGCCGGCCAGTGGCCTTTTTCGTTGTTTTAGGTTTAGCAGAACGCCCCAAATGGCCTGTTCGTTGAATAAAGCCACAGTTCTGGTGCCTGTTCTGGCGCGTTTTTAGTGACTGGTGGCATGTTGATCGAACTTATTTCAGCGTATTTTTTAAGAATTACGCGTTATAACTTCTCCGTATATATTAGCACACTAACTTTCTGCATCTTTTGCGTTCCAAGCTTAACTCAGACGCCTATTTGTTGTCCTACGTGCACTAGAAGGCCTGCAATTATATAATCTTACAAGATGACAGTGGCCAGAAACTCAGTCCCCCACGAACCGCAAATCAACCTGAAGTCGCCAAAAAAGACTTCGTCTTCAAAAAGAAAAAGAAGCGCGTAAAATGAGCGAGACTGAAACACCGGCCGACGTGCTATGCAGTGAAGGCGAAGCAAAGAGATGCTCCGCGCAACCTTGTGATTGTGCAGTTCAAAAATTTTTTTCTCGCTTAAAACAAAATTTAATCTTTTGAATCTTTGTACATAGATAGACAGCAAAGCATACTATCCGATGCCGACTATGCCATATTTTTACTTGGAACGCTACATTGCGAAAATGAAGCCACAAATTGAGTCAGAACGTAATTTTTTTCATATTTACCATGACATTAAGCAAAAGCTTAGGCTTTATTTCTTATACGAATATTTTTATCATCTAGTATACACACATACCAAGCCCCTATTGTCAATATATTCCTCGTGGAAACGTTACTTTCTTTTATAAAAAATATTTAAAAAGGGGCAATTGTCGACTTTTCCTTACGGCTAAAAATTATGTAAATTAAAACAAAAAGTAATAAACGACAATAGTCACGAAAGAGCACCGTCTGGCGACTATTTCAAAAAATATTCGCAGTAACAGGTCAAAGTAATAACTTTGTAGAAATTTTTCTACCTGGCACAGTTTCACTTGTGTGCGCAATCTTCAAAGCGTCCTCAGGGCATTAGAAAATTTTTTTTTCAAGAAAAATCGCTTGAATAATTACTTCGCACTTTGAGGTAATACAGTATGATTTTTTTCAGCAGAATCGCAGATGGTCGATAAAACACCGAGTACACTTGAGATGGAATGACCCATATGTGTATATATATATATATATATATATATATATATATATATATATATATATATATATCCCTTCTAGAGGATGATAGGCGTGCAGCAGTCTTAAACCAACATAATTTTGCCTACCTGCACCGCTAGAGCTGACGCCGATAAGTGCTGGAACGTGCTGTTGCGGCTGATTGGCGAGAGGTCAAAACTGATAGCCGAGGTTGGCGCGTTCTTACAACTTTGTGGCACACGCTGATTTGTCATTTCCAAGTTAATTGAGCCACTTCTATGCATAATCGTAGTAAAAAAATTAAATTATGGGGTTTAACGTGCCAAAACCACTTTCTGATTATGAGGAACGCCGTAGTGGAGGACTCCGGAAATTTCGACCACCTGGGGATCTTTAACGTGCACCTAAATCTAAGTACACGGGTGTTATAATTGTAGTCAGTGTGCGCTGCTGTCGAAGGCAGTATACTATAATGCTGTGCGGCGAACTTCTGCTTAACGTCGGATAGGCTGTGTTTCTGTATGCGCGCAATAGCCAGCATTTTCATACTCGTCATGACACTCTGTTGGATGCTAGCAAATAGAAGTGCTGTGTCCATCTCTGACAACCACCAAGTTTGTCATTCATGTCTTTCAAAGACTTCTAATGTCTTCTTTTTTCCTAGCTTGAGTTTTCTCTTGCTCATAGAGCTGCGGATGATAATTCCGTCCAACGCTTTGAGGCTGGAATCCTCCATGCGAGATGAAGCAATGAAAAAAAAAAACTTCTAGACGCTTCTAAATACCCAAGCGTATTGCTGTTGTACAATTCTCTGTCGTCTTCCGCGCAGTTTGCCTGAGCCTTCTCTTATATAGCTCGTAATTTTATCATCATCATCATCATCATCATCATCATCAGCCTGGTTACGCCCACTGCAGGGCAAAGGCCTCTCCCATACTTCTCCAACAACCCTGGTCATGTACTAATTGTGGCCATGTCGTCCCTGAAAACTTCTTAATCTCATCCACCCACCTCACTTTCTGCCGCCCCCTGCTACGCTTTCCTTCCCTTGGAATCCAATCCGTAACTCTTAATGACCATCTGTTATTCTCCCTCCTCATTACATGTCCTGCCCATGCCCAATTTTTTTCTTCATTTCAACTAAGATGTCATTACTTCGCGTCTGTTCCCTCACCCAATCTGCTCTTTTCTTATCCCTTAACGTTACACATATCATTCTTCTTTCCATATCTCGTTGCCTCGTCCTCAATTTCAGTACAACCCTTTTCGTAAGCCTCCAGGTTTCTGCCCCGTAGGTGAGTACTGGCAAGACACAGCTGTCGTGCACATTTCTCTTGAGGGATAACGGCAACCTACTGTTCATGATCTGAGAATGCCTGCCAAACGCACCCCCGTCGATTCTTATTGTTCTGATTACTTCCGTCTCATGATCCGGATCCGCCGTCTTTAGCAGCCCTAAGTAGTTTACCTGCCCTAAGTATGTCTTTACCTGCCCCTTACCACTTCCAGTGACTCACTACCTATCTTAAACTGCTGTTCTCGTCCGAGACTGTTAAACATTAGTTTTCTGCAGATTAATTTTTAGACCCACTCCTCTGCTTTGCCTCTCCGGGTCATTGAGCATGCATTGCAATTGGTCCCCTGAGTTACTAAGCAAGGCAATATCACCAGCGAATCGCGAGTTACTAAGGTATTCTCCATTAACTTTTATCCCCAATTCTTCCCAATCCAGGTCTCTGAATACCTCCTGTAAACACGCTGTGAATAGCATTGGAGAGATCGTATCTCCCTGTCTGACGCCTTTCTTTATTGGGATTTTGTTGCTTTCCTTATGGAGGACTACGGTGGCTGCGGAGCCGCTATAGATATCTTTCAGTATTCTTACGTATGGCTCGTCTGCAACCTGGTTCCGTAACGCCTCCATAACTGCTGAGGTTTTGACAGAATCAAACGCTTTCTCGTAATCAAAGAAAGCTATAAATAAGGGTTGGTTATATTGCGCACATTTCTCTATCACCTGATTGATAATGTGAGTATGGTCTATTGTTGGGTAGCCTTTACGGAATCCTGCCTCGTCCTTTGGTTGACAATAGTCTAAGGTGTTTCTGATTCTGTTTGCGATTACCTTAGTAAATAGTTTGTAGGCAACTGACAGTAAGCTAATCAGTCTATAATTTTTCAAGTCTTTGGCGTCCCCTTTTTTATGGATTAGGATTATGTTAGCGTTCTTCCAGGATTCCGGTACGCTCGAGGTCATGAGGCATCGCGTATACAGGGTGGCCAGTTCCTCTAGAAACATCTGTCCACCATCCTTCAACAAATCTGCTGTTACCTGATCCTCCCTAGCTGCCTTCCGCCTTTGCATATCTCCCAACGCTTTCTTTACTTCTCCCGGTGTTACCTGTGGGATGTCGAATTCTTCTAGACTATTTTCACTTCCATTATCGTCATGGGTGCCACTGATACTGTATAAATCTCTATAGAACTCCTCAGCCACTTGAACTATCTCATTCATATTAGTAATGTTATTGCCGGCTTTGTCTCTTAACGCATGCATATGATTCTTGCCAATTCCTAGTTTCTTCTTCACTGCTTTTAGGCCTCCTCCGTCCCTGAGAGCATGTTCATTCTATCCATATTATACTTCCTTTTGTCAGCTGTTTTACGCTTGTTGATTAACTTAGAAAGTTCTGCCAGTTCTATTCTAGCTGTAGGGTTAGACGCTTTCATACATTGGTGCTTCTTGATCAGATCTTTCGCCTCCTGTGATAGTTTACTGGTACCCTGCATGACGGAGTTACCACCGACTTCCATTGCACACTCCTTAATGATGCCCACAAGATTGTCGTTCATTGCATCAACACTAAGGTCCTCTTCCTGAGTTAAAGCCGAATACCTGTTCTGTAGCTTGATCTGGAATTCCTCTATTTTCCCTCTCACCGCTAACTCATTGATCGGCTTCTTATGTACCAGTTTCTTCCGCTCCCTCCTCAGGTCTAGGCTAATTCGAGTTCTTACCATCCTGTGGTCACTGCAGCGCACCTTGCCGAGCACGTCTACATCTTGTATGAGGCCAGGGTTAGCGCAGAGTATGAAGTCTATTTCATTTCTAGTCTCGCCGTTCGGGCTCCTCCACGTCCACTTTCGGCTATCCCGCTTGCGGAAGAAGGTATTCATTATCCGCATATTATTCTGTTCCGCAAACTCTACTAATAACTCTCCCCTCGTAGTTTCAATTCACTAATTAGAAGCGACGCAGTGCCTGTGCCCACGGTTTTGCTCATACTGTGGCCTACAATGTGAACCAACGTATACGTACGGCGGATAGCAATCCTTCCTGTCATATGAAACAGGACGTCAATACGATGACATATAAAAAACAAATGGCGAATGAAGTCACGTTCCACCAGTGATACGAAAGCCATGTGGGTGCTTCTACAAGAGTTATGCTGTGAAATAAACTACACGTTACGAACGAAGCGAAGAATTGTCGCATGAGTACACGCACACACACACACACGCGCGCCCGCGCCGCACACACAGACATGCACACACACACACACACACACACACACACACACACACACACACACACACACACACACGCACACGCATATATTTGTATTTATATGACGACACTGACGGGTATCACTGGAGACAGCGTTTTTGGTAAAAAGGCACGCAGCATATATAACGCTCATAAAGATGCAGTTACGCTAAGTTTTTGTTTTCTATGAATAAAGCCAGTAACAGGCAACAGGCTATAGGAAGACCAGACGACAAACAAAAGCGACAGCAGATGACAGCCATCGACGTCCTATGATTGGCTGAAGATGCTTATTCTAAACCCCAGACTAACATCAGTCCTGGGTGAAATGATGCCACTTACGTCTTTCAGTCACTTCGTGCGATGTTCATTGTATCTTTTACTCCTCTTACTTATGAAAACATCCATAGGAGTTTGTTAATTCAGCGAAAGAATTCTCTTCCAACCCGTGGCAACCAAACGCAGGCGTCCAACTCTCAAGACTCGCAAGACCTGTGTCTCACGAATGAGCTCGAAGAACTTAGGCGTGCCAATGATAGTCTTAGGAAGGAAAACGCTCTGTTCTAGCAGAAAATCAGTCGGCTAGCCGCCGAGATGGCGGAAATACGAAGATTGGCGCTCACACAGCCAGCTTCTCAGCCTGCCGCACGCTCTTCGGCCATGGACACAGTAGAGGCCCCTCCCAAGACGGTTGCAGTGAAGCGGCATGCCATGGATGACTCAAGGGGAGACGAGATGGTTGAACTCCTGTCTGATCTCAAGAACGCCATCTCCAACATACAGACAGGTCTGTCTCACGTACAAGAAATGATCGCGCACCCTCAGCTGTGCCTGGTCGCCCTCAGCGCTAGAATACTTAGGCTGGTGGGGACCAGCCATGGATCTTTGCCAAGCACATCTACAGCACACGTCCCAAAGCTTCACAGCGTCATTGCCTTTCCGACGGAGCGTGCCATTATGAATGCGGCACTTTCGCAATCCATTTTCAAGCCCAAACATGGATAACGGAACTAACGTCATAACAATGTGGCAGTGGAATTGCGCAGGGTTCGTCAGCAAACGGGCGACCCTGCGACAATACCTAAAATGCGTAAAGGACAAACCCCAAGTAATCACCTTGCAAGAAACGATCACATCATCACCTATCAAGTTACCCGGTTTCCTTACGGTGGCTTCCACTGAAGGAGGAAGGGGGGTCGCTATCCTGGTCAGTAAAATGTTCCCGTGCCTTCAGCGAGACCTTGGTCTCGCGGAAAATGGGATCGAGTACGTCATGGCCGAAGTCCTTGTCGACCCCCCTAGGCAGCGCTTAAGAAGAAGCAGTATCCTCATACTGAATGTTTACTGCAGACCCAGCGTTCACAGGGCAAGGCCTGGTGGTATCCTCAAGAAGGCCGTTCATCTTGCCGGCTGTCAGCCTCTAGTCGTTATGGGGGATTTTAATGCCCAGCATCAGGCGTGGGGCTATTGTACCAATACGATGAAGGGTAGAGATATATGGGACGTGGCAACGGAGGTAGATCTTACTCTGATAACCGATAAAGACTTTCCAACCAGGAGAGGACTCTTGGTGTGCCGAGATACGACTCCGGATCTTACCTTTGTCAAGAACCTGGAAAACGTCAAGTGGTCCAGCACAGCCATTGACCTCGGCAGCGATCATTGCATCATCGAAGCGGTGATCAAGGCTGCCCGCAACAAAACGAGGACCTTTAGGTTCACTGACTGGGACTTGTTTCGAGCCAACCGCTCCGAGCGCGTCCTTAACGATGATATGGACCTAGACTCTTGGTGTGACGAGATGAAGAAGGATGCGGCTAGAGCCACCAAGGAGGTGACAACCGATCTGGAGGTGGACAGGATGGATAGTAGGCTGGCGCATCTATTGGAAGCCACGCAGGCACTGCTCACGAGATGGAAGACTCAGCGCTATAACAGAAGACTACGCAAGAAAACTTCCGATATAAACAAGATGATAGAGGCTCATTGCAAGGTGCTATGCAAGCAGCCATGGGACGAGCTTTGCGCCTCGGTGGAGGGCCAGCTCAAGAATGGTAAAAGCTGGGGTCTCCTTAGGCACCTACTGCACGATGGCAACACCAAGTCCAATCAGAAGAGAGCTTTGGCGAAAGCTGTCCATTTGACCACCGACTCGACTCCAGATGAGGCAGTCACGGAGCACCTCATAGATAAGTACCTGGTGGCCACGGACGATCCGGTGCACCCCTCCCCGTTTCCCAAGTACGTAGGGCATGACGTATCATCTATGGACGAGGATTTTACCGTGGATGACGTCAAGCGAGTTTTTGCATCCCTCAACGACAGATCTGCCCCTGGGCCCAACGGGATCACCAACAAAATGCTCAAGCATCTCGACGACGCCTCAATCGAGTTTCTTACGCACAAGATCAATGATATCTGGTGCAGCGGCCTCATTCCCAAGACCTGGAAAACAGCCTACACAGTACTCATACCGAAGCCAGGAAGGCGCTGAGAATCGACAATCTAAGGCCCGTCTCCCTGACGTCGTGTGTCGGAAAGATGGCTGAGCACGCCATGCTTAACCGCCTCACTGACCATCTGGAGTCTAACGAATGCTATACACACAACATGATTGGCTTTCGGTCGGGGCTTTCGACTCAGGACGCCATGAGGCTGATCAAGCACCAGATCATTGACTCTACCTTCGCCGACACTAAGGCAATTCTCGGCTTGGATCTGGAAAAGGCTTTTGACAAAATATCGCACGCCTTTATTCTCAAGAGCCTGACAGAGTGTAACGTCGGCCAACGGGCGTACAGTTTCGTACGCTCCTTTCTTTCCTCAAGGTCCACTAGACTCAATATTGACGAGTTTTTGACCCACGAAATCCAGTTTGGGCCAAAGGGAACCCCTCAGGGTGCGTTGATCTCCCCGATGCTGTTCAATATCTCCCTGATCAACCTGTCGAGAGCCTTGAACAAAATCCCGAACATTAACCACACGATCTACGCGGATGACATCACCATCTGGTGCTCCAGTAGCTGTGAAGGGCAGGTCGAGGGTGCTTTCCAAGAGGGCATCGATTGGACGGAGCGGTATCTTATCCCCACCGGGCTAAGGTGCTCGCCCGCTAAATCCGAGCTCTTGCTCTACAAGAAGAGGCCCAGAGGCGGTTCGCACCGGTCCTGGAAGCCAGCAACAGAGAGCCACATTACATTATTCGCCGGTAAGGGCTCCCCAGTACCGCGGGTAGACACCATCAGGGTCCTAGGAATGTTTATCGAGTCGAACGGGGCGAATGGAGCCGTCCTCAAGCGCATTTGTTCCAAGACCGAAAGCGCCCTCGGCCTGATCCGAAGAATCGCCAACAGGTACCGCGGAATCAAGAAAGACAATCCATTTCGGATTATCCACGCCTTCGTGCTATGCCACCTCGCTTATTCAGGGGCTATGCACAACTGGCTCGTATGGGAGTGCAACAAGATCACTGCCCTAATCAGAAGAGTCTTCAAGCTTGCCCTCGGCCTTCGCATCCGAACGCACACAAAAGACTTCCTCAATTTGGGAATTCACAACACGTTCGAAGAAATCGTTGAAGCCCCAGAATTTTCCCAGTTTGTCAGACTCTCCGGTACCCCAGCAAGCCGAGCCATACTTGGCAAGCCGGGACGTAAGCCCACGGTCGTCAGTCTCAACGCTGTGAAGGTGCCCAGTGACGTAAGGTCCAAGATTTACATACGCTGGATGCCACGAAATATGCATCCCACCTACAACGAAGGACGAAGACGAGCCAGGGGTAAAGCTCTGCTCGCCAGTGCCCGCTTGAACAAGGACCGAACATGCTTCGTAGACGCTGCTTCGTACGCACAAGAAGAGGCCTTCTCCTCAGTGGTCATCGACTGTGATTCTAAAATCCTTAGCTGCGCTAGCGTCCGCACTTCAAATTACAGCGTTGCAGAGCAGGTTGCTATTGCTCTTCCATTGACGGTCAGTATACATGACACGATTTATTCGGATTCCAAGGCCGCTGTCAGGGCCTTTCAGATGGGAATGGTGGCTCCCCAGGCCCTACGTATCATCCAAAGTGCCAAAGACATGAAACATTGCTCTTTGGCGTGGTTCCCTGCGCACCTTGGAACCATTGAGGGTGCCTCGATCAACCCCAACGAGGAGGCGCACTCGGCTGCACGAAGTTTGGCTGACCGTGCGCTGGGCAACGCGTCCTTTCCTGGGCGACCCAAGCCTCTCTGCTCGTGCAATGAAATCTGTAAATATAATTATCTGTCAATAGACTCCTACCTTCGCCGCACTCCTCGCTGTGC
This sequence comes from Dermacentor albipictus, assembly GCF_038994185.2. Taxonomy (NCBI): domain Eukaryota; kingdom Metazoa; phylum Arthropoda; class Arachnida; order Ixodida; family Ixodidae; genus Dermacentor; species Dermacentor albipictus. The sequence continues at coordinate 306,001,870 of NC_091821.1, forward strand.
AGGGCACAGGCAGTCACTCTCAGACTTCTGCAAACAAGCACTTACCCGAGCCCCGCGGCGCTGCACACAATGTACCCCGAACGGTTCCCAAGCCCGGACTGCCCTCTGTATGGTGCTTATGCGGACTTCGAACATGTCCTGTGGGGCTGCGCCTCTGCCGGTCCCCCTTTCACTCAAGAGGAAATGATGAAGCTAATTAGGGCCCAGGATCAGACCTCTCGAATCCTGGCAGTCCAGAGGGCTCGCGAGAGGGCCGTCAGGTTTCACCTGATGGTCCCCGAGGGCGCCTAGCCAGGTGACGTGGAGTTCGCTTACGTCTATCGTGGACCAAATAAAGTTGTTTCACTCACTCACTCACTCCAGCCGGTGACGGTCTTACGGTGCTCAGCGACTACTGCGTAGTAGTCAGGTCAACCTGACAGCATAAAAAAGCCGGTCACAGTGGCCTGGTATCGCGAAGTGAACAACGTAAAGCGTGCACGACGCTAAATTCGGCCGCTAAAGCGCGTTGTATCAGCAAAATCAACATTTACATCGTTCGAATCATGCTGCCTGGTGCGCTCTGTGCGCCGCTGGGAAAGTGATCACTTAATTAGTGCGTTTGGACGAAGCTACGATGTGTGTAATTAGCGGCTCGTGTGTAATTAGCGGTGCAAGTGCATTTCGTATGAATTTTACTGACGGACTGAACGAACTTCACACCAAAGCCCTTGTGCCTGCAGCATACGGCTGACAACTCAAAAATAATTTCATTTATAGGCAACTTCCACATTTACTTTCAGCTGCAGCCCATGTATCCGCAACCTCTGAGGCTTCGGCTCTGCCTCAGTGGCAGTCCGGATTTCACATGTTTTAATTACCCACAAGAAAAGTGGAAAAATACTTATCGAGAAAACGGTCAGGCAAGGAGGCACAATCTCTCCAATTATATTCATTGCATGCTTAGAACTATTTAAGCTATTAGACTGGAAAGTATTATGGGCGATGATCAACGCGAATATCTCAACAGTCTTCAGCTGGCTAATAACATTGTCCTGTCCAGCAACGCTGGGGACACATGGAAACAATTGATTGAGGACCTTAACCAGAAAAGGATAGGAGTAGGTTGAAGATAAATATGCAGACGACAAAGGTAATGTTCAGTAACCTGTCAAGCGAACAACAATTCATGATCGGCAGTGAGCCTCTAGAGTGTGTGCAGAAGTAAGTTTATCAAGGTCATTTACTCACAGTGAACCCTGATCATGAGACGGAAATTTACAGAAGAGTGAAGATGGTCCGTAGTGCATACGACTGGCACTGCCAAACGTGACCGGGACCTCACCGCTGTGATTGAAAAGAAAAGTGTACGATGATACCGTTGTTCAAGTATGTATAATATGGGGCAGAAACTTGGTGGTTAACAAAGAAGCTTAAGGATAACTTGAGGTGCGCTCAAATAAGCCATGCAACGAAAGATGTTAGGCCATACGATAAGAGATTGGAAGAAAGTGGTGTGGATCAGAGAGCAAACGGGAGTACCGGTAGTTGAAATTTGGAGGAAACATAGGAGCTGGGCAGGTCGCGTAATTTAAAGGGCAGATAATCAGTGGACCATTACAAATACAGAATGGCTACCAAAGGAAAGGAAGCGCTGTCGAGGACGGCAGAAAATTATGAGATACTGAAGTCGGGAAATTTTCAGGCACAACTTGGAAACAGCCAGCGCAGGTCAGGGGTAATTGGAGACCGCTGAGGGAGGCCTTCATCGTGCAGTGAACATAAAAGTACGCTGATTACATGTTACAACACCTAAAACTCATCCTGAATTTTAACAGAGTGGTGCTCTTCGGCCGCAGTTCGCTTCGTACTGTGAAGCCGCATTCGCTTGTTTACAGAACGGTGTCGGGCGCCGATTAAATACCGCCGCCCCCACCTTGGCCTCGTACTATATGTGCGGTGACTGCTCTGAACGAAGTGCGTCAGTGTTGCAAGATCGACGACTCGAACCGATCTGATCCGGAGCCACCAAGAAGGTTGATCCGCTTTTGCTTCGTGTATGGCGCTGTGCAGTATTCTGATGTGCACTTGAGCGTATGTTCTTACGAGGCTGGTAAACTTATGGCATCGTTGGCGCTGAGCATCTCGGTGATGTTGGCTGATTAGCCTTGATTTCAATGAGGTGCCACTTGGGCTATGAGAGACAGCGTAGTTAGAGGATCCATGCCCTAGCATCGCCAACCTATGATTTATTACTGGTTTACAAAATTGATGTGTATACGACTTTGTGCATCTCGCCTCTACCGGAATTTCGCCTCTGCGGCTGCCTGAACCTGTAAACAAACACTTGACCTGCTGCAAGGGATCAATGTGCTTTATCAGCAGCCGAGGAGAAGCCAAGAAGGGGCGATGAACGCTGGTACGAATACGATCTCAAAGTCTGATAAGTAGCGAAACTTGCAGGTGTGGATGTTACGTAGTGAAGTTTTCTGTCATAATTTGGGAGTGTCGGTAGCCACGGCTGCTTTCTGATCTCTTTTTTAGGGCTGCTTTCATAGCTCTCCATGCCCTCGACAGTGATCCTATGCGAAGAGAGCGAACGTTTCGTCGTCGGATGGCGGTCGATGACATCGTTGACCGGCACCTCGGACGTTACCGGCTGCCGAGGCAGCTGATATTGAGCCTATGCGCGGCATTAGAACCGCACCTGCAATCTTGTACAGTGCGATCGCGTACCGTACAGATGAACCTACGGGTGCTGGGACCCATGTGGGACCCATGTGAACTATGCATCATGAACCTTTTTTTTTCCTTTTCTCAGCAATTAGTATCAAAATAAAGACATTTAGTCACTTTATGATATGGTGGTGATGATGTATAGAGGCGGCGTTAGCCTAGCAGAACTGGCCGGCAATTGCCCCGACTGAGTGTCTCTTTCTGCGCTAAACATATCACCATGTGTCCATCAGGGCTGCCTCTTGCAGAAATGTGAGTGGAATGCATAACACTTCCACTGTAATTATTTTCACGGCACTGCGATGAACGGACGAGCGCGGTTGCGCTTGTCAGCACTGTAGCACACGCCCGAAAAAGGAAGCTGTCGAGTATAGGTGAGCAGTGATTCGCCGTAATAATATAGCCTCAACAGCATTTGCATAAAGTGCGATCAGGCGATCAGTTGACCGGCCTATTTCATTTCTTGTCGCTCAATTCGAGCTTCGTTTTCTCTTCAATCTCATACAAAACCATCTGTTGAATGCGCTGCTACTTCGGCTGCACCCTCATCCTAGCGTAAAAACTTTTTGACTAAGAAACTGCGCGCGAACAGCGCAGCTTAATGAAATCCACCCTGATGGTCTTGGCCAATGGTAATAGTTGCTACTGTAGGAGCACACCAAGCCCAGACAAACGCGCAGTGTTTGGGCTTGTGCGCTTCATGTATACGGAGATAACGTAATTTTGCATTTCTTCTGCAACACCAGGAAGCTGTAATGGAGAAATCCCCAAAAGAGCGCTTTGTACAGCCACTTGTACGCGGAAGCCGTGGATGTACAGGATGACCACGACCAGAAAAAAAAAAAGGCAGGACAACGCGCGAATCTCAAAGTAATGTTTTCCGATCCGCTACGACACAATTGTAGTGTCTGTGCAGACAAACCAGGCCTGGCCCACCTGAAAAGCTAGTGTGCAAAAAGAAGCATCAAAACAAGCTCGCCGATTGTTCTAAGACAGTAGTGTGCAACTTCCCATTAACATGTGGTAAACGTTTTGAGACAAAGCGGAAGGTGCGTCAACGAGCGTTTAAAGGAACACAGCTCTAACGTAAAGGAAAAGCGGGCGGCTGGCTTCCCCGATGCGCACTGCAGACACTCTAGGCATTCCAGTGTTAATGCAGGTGATAACGTACCGCGCGTGTTCCAGAATATCAATAGTGCTCCATTGTTTGCAGCAGTAGGGGTTAGTTAACTCGCGAAAATATTGCAGCCGAAATGATTAATAGGTTAGGGCATTACTGTGTTTCAAAACCATCAATAGCCCTTTCATTTAAGTCGTTATCCTACACGCGTAAAGGTAGGTGAGCCTTACAAACTGCGCACTAGTGATCATTCCTGATGTCGCCTATATGTGTGGTTCTCTTATTCGAAATAAACAATGTTGGAAGTCGGCGCCTGTGTGTACCACGTCTTTCTGTGAGAGCTTTTAAGCTGTCCTCTTTAATCACAACGTACGCAGAAACTACGTGCATGAAAGGGGCGTGCCAAGTGCATCATGTCATGCACCTCGCCATAATCACATCATTTGATGGCGCATCTGGTGATCCTACTATATAGAAAAAGCTTACCGTGACCCACAGTGATGAAGTGCTATTGTTGAGAGGAATTTAGGAAGACGAGGCATGTCCGCGTTTCAAGACGTCAAGTGCAATGCTCGTCATGCCAAAACAACCGATCCTCATATAGGCATTCGGAGATAGGAATGACATAGCAGATCAGCTTAAGAAATGGGATGCTGCTCCAAATGATATCGCTCATGGCGCTTAGGGCGGCTCCTCTGACGTTTGCAAGCACGGATAGCATATTCTATTCACTTTATGCTGAAGCCTAATGCAGTATCGTTGTTCTTGCAACGCGGGGCTGTGGAGTTCGTCTCCTCAAGCAGGCTGAGAGATGACTTACTGGGGATTATGGGCGGTTCCCTCCGGGAAAGAAAGTCACAAGATTGAAGACGAAGAAACGTTGGTCAACTTTCCGCTATGGGTAAGGCCATGTGCAAACAGATATTGAATAAAAGAGGAACATGAAGAAGATTATCGTTATTTCTTCCTCTAAGGTCACCGAGGTTTGATTCTGAACGAAAAATAACAGGCTCCCTTGAATTCTTTACACCGAGGCTTCACGAAAAAAAAAATTGTTCTTTGGATATTTCCATCCCTTGATTCGCAATCTTTTGTACTCTTTATTTTTTCCTTTTGCCATAGATGTATGTCTTTTTTCAAAATGCTGCTGCTTTCTCTTTGACCAGCTGATGTTGCCTCGCTTCTGCGATACATATTTTCTGCTGGACACATACTTGTTTTGACCAGTGAAATTTACTTGGTATTCGGCGCCGCTATTTGTACCTCTTTATACTATACACGACGCTCGTATTACCGCATTTCGCTGCTTTAAAATGGAGTTAGGTCATGAACTTTCGTCAATGGGAGGGTTCGTGAATTTGTCTTTACTTACTGTACTATTGAATATAAATAAACAAGTACAGTAAGGTTTTTGTTTTCGGAGCATTGTATGAGACAGGTGGCAATATATTACCATGATAACAACTACGTAACGTAAGAAAGGGGGAAGTGCGCTTTCCTTGCGAGTCTAGTTGAAAATGAACCGAGCATTGGAGTTTGAATGGCGCTGCCACAAATAATAGGCTGGAGAGACGAACGCGGATAGCGGACCAGGCGCAGATTATCAGCTACTGCGTGGTGCACACCATATTTCTATGCTTTAATGCATGGGACGATGTCTCCTTGCGAAATCCTAGTAACGCATGACAGTTTCACCTCATATCAATTCTTGCTGTTAGGTCATTGTGGAATCTTGTTCCAGGCCAACAGGTTCACTGTTTCGTAGAGAGATATAACGATAAGCCAGGGAGTCTGATCCCAGTTAGACATCGTACATGAGGGGAAGGGGGAAAACCATAAACAGGAAAAATGCCAGATTTCAGACCCACTGGCTTGTCAGAGTTGCATCATGCCCTAAAAGACGCAAAACCATAATTATGAAAAAATTGCACTACTACAAAGAGTGTGGTTTATTATCACGATTTCGCGTGTTTTCGTCCACGACATGTATAAAACGAATAGCCCAGCAACGAGTAGTGTTATTAGGATGAACTGGAATACCTGTCATTGCCTCACACACGGTCACGCAGTCAGGTTGACAAGAAAAACCACCCAGTGGTCCTGTGGCTTGCGCCATCCGTGAGGCCATGGATAATAAGCGTTGGTCTCATTGAGTGTGTTCCATCTAGCTGGCCAATAATGGTGCAGAGATTAAGTCGTTGCTCTTCAAAGCGAGGGCACTCTCACAATATGTATCGCAGGTACTGTTCTATAGAGACCCAAATCAGATACGAAAGGCAGCAAAATTAACCGGAAGACAATCAGGCTGGCTACCCTACTGTAGGGGAAGGGTAAGGGGAGAGAGAAATTTGGAAATAAGGTTTCCTTTGGCATCAGAACCGAGCGCGCACAAGCCAGACTCGGAGCGTTATGAAGATATCCTGGAGTGTGTCAGCGTTGGCCCACAAATAGCTAGACGTTAAAAGGGCGGTGTTAATGCCACAGTTTCGATTACGGCGTCGGCACTTATTTCCATGAATTCCAAAAATGAATGCGCCGGAGAGGTACGTTGGATTCTTACGTTATTTACAGTTTATCCGACATCCTCTATAGCCTCTCTCAGGCAGCTCTTTCTATGCTGCGGTTTCGTTCTTTCTTGCATTTTGGCTAATCTAGTTTCCCTTTCGTGTACTATACAGCGGAGTCTACAGCGGAGTGTGCTACGTAATTAAATCTCGAGGTTCCCAAACACAGCATTTCTTCGTTTCGGCCAGAACAAACGCCACACGGCCATCTTAACTTTCCTTGCAACCGTCTCCTACTCTACTGCTAACGTAATGCCCCTTTTTTGTGTTTGCCCGCCGATAATTGGCGAGTGCTAGCTACATGAGTTACGCTTCGCTTCGTTTCTAATTAATCTTTACTGACTAATTTGTTAGCGGTTTTTTTTTGCCTCTCACAGTCTTTCTCAACTTCTTCACCCCCTTTTTGCAAGGGTGGCTTCTGAGATCAAAGATATATCATAGGCCAGAAGACAAATTAAGCTTGCTTTTCGTTCTTATTTTCGTATTATAATTCCTTACTCTTTCTATCTGTTATTATCGCCTTCATCCTTTATCTATACCAGTCCGTCCCTTTCCGCTTCGCTTTGAAGTCGCAGACATGCGTCGAGAACTATCTCTCGGCTTTTGTATCAATATTGTTTTTCCGCATCTTGATTCGGCCTTCGTGTGCTCGCCCACCACTGCCTGCTTGCTTTGTGCGCTCTTTGCTCGGCGTGCACAGCAAGCAGCCATAGCAATCGAGCGAACACTTTGTCTCGTTAATACGTGAGACAGATTCGCGTGTGAGCGGGCGCGCAATTAGCCGGATCGGTTGAAGCGCGTGGCTTAGACTTCTGTGGACAGCGGCGACGGCGCCTTTCGCGCCACGTGAGTAATGACCCACGCAGGAATATTAATGGTCTGTGCATTGCAGTGCTCACGTAGGAGATACGTTGCGAACCGGGCCATGAGTGGGTTGTGCCCGACGTACTTGCACGTAAGCTGCGCCAAAGTTAGTTATGGTTACCTAACGCGCAACTATGCGGCATTAGCTTGAAGACATATAGAACAAAAGAAAAATACCAAGCATGATGTTAGTCAAAGGTAAATTGAACGCCGACCAAAAACATAAAAGGAACAAAAAAACAATCCGTTTCATCTTTCATTATGAGAAATCTCAACCAGGCGAGTTTTCGTCGAACCCTTGATTTGATTTTAGCTTGACAGAGCGTAGGTTTCCATACTTTTTTAGGTTTTTTAGTGCTGTGTCTGCGTAGTACATCTGTCTCTCGTCCATTTTTGAGCGCTCAGAAGCTAAAAGATTTTAGCTTGATGTTCATAGATTTGACTGCGTCCGGCAAGTCTGCCTTCGACTAACGGCCAACAGGCCTAGCTATGTACTTGTGGAGAAAGTATATGTTTGTTTTGCAAATTCAAGCATACGATTATGTAACCAGCGCAAGAGTGGACACAGAGCACAAGGACAAGCGCCGACTTCGAACTGGCGTTTATTACAAAAAGGCATGAACATGTAACCTCGCGCATTTCATCACAACCGTATGTATTTGTGCAAGGTAACATTAGCACGAAGCAGGGACACTAGATTCATCGGCCGCGTAAACTTGTAGATATTCGCCTACTAACTAAATTAACAATGATATAATATGTAAGCGCGACTGAACGAGAACGTAGAGAGAAACAGACACACAGAGGCAGCGCTGTCTCTGTGTGCATTTTTCTTTCTACATCCTCGTTCAGCCGTGCTTACATATTACATCATGGAGACAAACCGACTATCCCGCCAACGTGTTTTAACTAAATTAGCAAGCATGGTGTCACGCGCGCACAAGCAAATATGCACACATCTGACTCGACGACAGCGTGAACTCGCTGCCAAAATGCTGGCGTGAGGAAACGCGGCAGCACTACCGAGCAAAGTGACATTCGCGCTGTCTATCGCTTCAACGAAAAGTGAGCGCCGAGAACACAGAGCACTAGATTGTACTAGAATACGGTTCAGTGAAACGAGTGGCAGGGGCAGCGCATGCTTTGCAGTGAGACGCGCGAGGACAAAAAGATAATGTGGTGGCGCTCTGATCGAAGCGGATTCGGCCGCATCAAGGTCGCGCCGTTGATGAAGATGAAAACGTTTTATTTAAAGGAAAAAGAGGAGGGAAGTTAGAAGAAGGGTGGTAGGATTCTTATTCCGGAATTCCGTTGTATAAGGCCGCCGCCCTACCTCTTTCCACGAGGGCTCGCTGGTCCTTGAGGGTTAAGCTGGACAGGGCTGCCTTCCATCCTTCCCACGTTGGCTGTTTTATAGTTTCTAAGGCACTTTTAGCCCGGCAGTCCCCATACCATATGGTACAAATCTGCTTTCTGCCCGCAAAATTTACATTCAGCCGAAAAGGATTGTGGCTCAATAGCATGTAGCTTGACTGGGTTATTAATTGACATGGTTTGTAGTCTTCGTAAATGACATGCTTCTGATTAGTCTAATCCCTTAGTGGGGCCCGGGTATTTTCTTCGCGATAAGCGCAAGTGCTGTAATACATCTGCATAAGTTATTAATGGCACTAGGAAGTCGGAGTCTTCGGGGAGGGAGGCAGCGTGTGCACACTCACTTCCCTCTACACCCTCATGACCTGGCACCCAAATCAGCTCTTTGCGCGAAGCGACGACCCCGGATTGTTTGAGGATCCTGCAAGGTAGCGGTGCAATTTGGCCCCGCGTATAATTTCTATATGCAGTTTGCGAGCCTGTAATGATGTATTCGGAACTAGGATGCGAAGTCGCCATGGCCATCACCACCTCTTCCAATTCTGCTGTTTCCCCGTGCTGAATAGAAAGTCCATTGACTGTCTGCCCTTGGTGCACCCCCGATATTGTGGAGACTCCTCCCACCGGACCTGCAGCATCCACGAAGCAGGCTCCCTCTAATTTAGAATAGATGTGATCCATCTTCTTGGCTCTTGCCCTCCTCCTTGCTTGATGATATTCTGGGTGCATGTTTTTAGGAAGGCGCAGTGTCACGAATTTGCCCCTCCACACTTTCAGAATATCTTGTCTTGTTGCCGTATAGTAAGGACAGCTGATATTTAGGTCCTCTAGTACCTTGCGTCCCGTTTTCGTTCCTGCCAATCTGGCATATTGACTTAATAGGTGGGCCTCAGTTATTTCATCTGTTGTATTGTGCACCCACAACTGCAATAAGCGCTCTGTAGATGTTTTGACCGACAGTCCTAGTGCCTTCTTATATGCTGTTCTGAGCATTCGAAGGTGCGGAGCTACGTACACAATTCTGCTGAGTATAAAGGCTTTGACCAACCAAAGAGTGTCGTTCTCCATCATCCCTCTCATTTTATTGGTGATACGTGTGATCATTCGCACTACTTGTTCGTATGATATACGGAGTTGAGTAATCATTGCTGCGTTCACACCCTTGTTGTTAACCAGTAGTCCCAGGATACGCACTGTCTCCACTTCAGGGATCACAGCATCGTGCACCCTAAATTTGACCGGGGCTTCATCTCCTCGTCTGTGCATGATTAGAAGTGCCGATTTTTCCGGAGAGCCGCGCAGTCCGCAGTCCTCGGCATATTTTTGGACTGTCGAAGCAGCCCCTTAGAGCGCCTCTTCCATCTGCCCCAGACTACCGTTCGTCACCCAGACCATGATGTCATCTGCATAGAGGGCGTGCCGAATTCCTTCAATGCGATCGAGTTGTTCAGGCAAATTTATAAGAGCAATATTGAAGAGCAGAGGGGAGAGGACGGCTCCTTGTGGCGTACCCCTGGTGCCCATAGGGATTGGCTGGGACCTAAAATCTCCAATTTTTACATGAGCCTGTCTGTCTAGTAGGAAGTCTGTGATTTATTCAAAAGTCCCTCTTCCACACTCTGTCTTCCGCAAGTTCTCCAGGATCTTTGAGTGCTTCACATTATCGAAAGCGCCCTTGAGATCCAGGGCTAAGATGGCTCTGCTACTGCATTTCTTGGGTGGGTCAATAACTTCCATCTTCAGCTGCAGCAGTGCATCTTGCCTGGATAGGCGCTCTCTGAATCCAAACATTGTGTGGGTCATGTAATCGTTTTCCAACAAATACGCTGAAAGTCTGGCATGCACTGCTTTCTCCATCAGCTTGTCGGCACATGAAGTGAGCGAAATCAGACGGAGGTTGTTAATACTTACCTCTTTGCCGGGCTTAGGGATAAAGCTCACATCTGCCGATTTCCACGCCAGGGGCAGCTTGCCATCTCTCCAGCACTCATTGATATAATCCGTCAGCTGGCCTAGCATCTTCTTGTTCATGTTGGCGAGCAAGCCGACCGTAATTTTGTCATGTCCTGGCGTCGTAACTCTTCTCATGGTTAGTAGCGCCGCCTGTATTTCTTCTACTTCGAAGTCTCTGTCGAGTTCTGGATTATCTTTGCCTTGAGACTGCAACACAGGCTCGTCATCTTTGGTCATACAGAGGTATTTGCTCGTCAGGGCTGCCACCAGCTGCTCATCCGCACCCTCATAGCCGTAGAGGGCTCTCTTGAGGTTCCGCTGCTGCTCCCCGCTCGTCTTGCTGGGTTCGATGAGGCATTGAAGGAGGCTCCACGTCGACTTGACGCAAAGCCCGCCTCGCAATGTGTCGCACTTGATTAGCCAGTTGTTCTTGGCTAAGATTCACGCGTATTCCTCTGCTTGTCGTGCAATTTCAGCGATCTTGATTTTAAGCTTGCGATTGTGTTTTTGCTTTTTCCACCTTCTGGTGAGGCCTCTCCTGGCCTCCCAGAGGGAAACCACTCCGGCTCCTTCCGCCTTGCGACGATGGTGGACATGGAACCCTTCGTCTTCCAACGGAAGCCGTTAGGCACGCTACACACTGACGGGACTCCAAGCTTGGACCAGGTGGCGCTTCAGGACTACTTAAAGCGAGACTGGACCAGCACGCACTCCATTGGGCACGCAGCAACAGCACAATGTGGATGCATAATCCATTCGTCTATCTTGTGCAGCTGATTTCCACTGCCTGGTGATACCGACGGCACGGGACGGCTCTGGCCCCATGACGCAGGGCGACATAGTGCAGCTGGAGAACCACTCCGGCTCCTTCCGCCTTGCGACGACGGTGGGCATGGAACCCTTCGTCTTCCAACGGAAGCCGTTAGGGACGCTACGCACTGACGGGACTCCCAGCTTGGACCAGGTGACGCTTCGGGACTACTTAAAGCGAGACTGGACCGGCACGCACTCCACTGGGCACGGCAGCAACAGCACGATGCGGATGCATAAGCCATTCGTCTATCTTGTGCAGCTGATTTTCACTGCCCTGGTGATACCGACGGCACGGGACGGCTCTGGCCCCATGACGCAGGGCGAGATAGTGCGGCTGGGGAACTCCTCCGGCTCCTTCCGCCTTGCTACGATGGCGGTCATCGAGCCCTTCGTATTCCAACAGAAGTCGTCAGGGCCGCTTCACACTGACGGGACTCCGAGCTTGGACCAAGTGACGCTTCGGGACTACTTAAAGCGAGACTGAACCAGCACGCACTCCATTGGGCACGGCTGCAACAGCACGATGGGTGTGCATAAGCCATTCGTCTATCTTGCGCAGGTAAGAAGCCGTTACGGCAAATGTCTTCGCTCAAATGATCCCTTCCTTGTTATGCTGCCATGCCCAAGGCTGCTGTGTCCTATACTGTGTGATTTGGCAATGCACGCGGCGGAATTACTGCTATTGCCTGGAGACGTCGAAACAAATCTCGGCCCATATATTGAACAGATCTCCAGATATCTCGAGGCGATTGCCGGATACATAAAAATCATTATGGTGTATCGACTAACATCTATTGAAGCGAAACGGGAAGCCATTGCTACCCTTGAGAAAAGAAATATTTGACTGCATATATCAGGTCACCAACCTGCAGAATGTTGTTTCATCGCTTGAACTTAAACTGGATGGCTTGGGAAATCGCTCGAGACGGTGTAACCTTTTCGTTTACGGAATTCCAGAAGATGAAGAAGAAGACAGTGAATCCATTGAACAAACGTTTAATGAAAGCATTGCCAGGATCATTCTTAAAATTCAACCCTCTTGTCATTTAACGCATTCATAGGTTAGGAAAACCTTCACCCGAGAAAACCAGGCCTGTAACACTAAAACTTCTTGACTTCCTTGAAAAGACATTTGTGCTAAAAAACTGTCGTAAACTTAAAAATACTGAATACACGATCAGTAAAGCATTCTCTGCCCTAGTACGCGATATAAGGAAAAACTGTGGGTTAATGTAAAATCAATGAGAGATTCCGGTGCAAAGGTTGCGCTTGGTTACGATAAAGTCCGAATCAACGGAGAACTGTTTCAATGGGATGAAGAAAAGAACTGCCGGGTACCTGTAAAGGCACAAAGAAGTGCGAGTAGAAGCTAAAAGACACAACAAGGAATTGGACCGAACCTACGCCCCCGGCCGCCCCAAAAACGAAACAAATAACATTTGCAAAAGTAAATGCGCGATAGTATCCTGAATAAGCTTGACGCACTATGGTATCTTCTTATCAGCCTAGAACCTGGCTTCATGGCGATTAGAGAAACGTGGCTTACAGATGACATACAGAGCAAAGAAATAGCCCCCCTCCCTCCCAACCATGCGATTCTGCGCAAAGGCAGATTAACGCGGAGGAGTGGCTTTACCAATAAGTAAAAAAATTCCTTTGGCTGTCTTACCAGAAGTCGAGAATGCCGAAGCAGTGTTTTGCAGTCTGAGTTTCGGTGCGACCGCTATCAGGGTCGGTTGTGTTAACCGTAGCCTTTCGACAGATGAGCGCGCAATTACATCATTATATCAGTATATGGAACTTCATTCACAAAAAGCCCGGCTGATCCCTCTTGGGAATTTCAACCTTCCAGATATCGACTGGCCAACCATGCGTTATCGCTCTCCTTGTTCAGGAATTGTTTTTGATATTATGCTTAGTTTTGACTTGTCACAAGTTGTCAACGGGCCTAGACGTGTTCAAAGCAATGCATCCAACATTGTTGACCTCTTCTTTCTGAGCAATCACGTTTCAGTCAGTAAAACTAACTTAGCAGTGCTAGATGGAATACCAGATCACAAATTAAAGTTATGCACTACGCCCATTCAGGCAACAACAAATCATTCTGTTTCGAAAACCAGTTATCCAGACTTTACAAAAGCTGAAGGCTCAGGCATAGTTAATTACTTAATTTTGGAGTATCAGTCATTTGAAGATCTGGCTAATTATTAAGACACTGATATAGAGGCATTATGGGAAAGTTTTAAAGCCATTGTATCGTACTGCGTCAATAACTATATACCAACAAAAGCCAAACGAAGAAATCGAAATAACCCATGGATAACACGTGATGTCATTCTTGCGAAGCGCGAAGTGAAGCAACTAAGAAAATTGCTCAAAACAAAAAAAAAATTCCTCAACCTAAATCTAAACTCGCGTGTGCCGTCAATGAAATGAAAGCAAAGATTAGAACAGTGAAAGCACATGACTCTTCAGTTACGCTTCCTAATTTTTTAAAACAATCCCCTGGAATGTTTTGGAAGTATCTTAGCCCCCCAAAAAACAAATCAACACTCTCAATTGTCAGGAACAAATTCAAATTTAGCAAATTTCTTAAATACACACTTCAAGTCTGTGTTCGCTACAGACGATGGTCGCATTCCGGAGGTGAATCACAAGAAGCAGAAAATGCTAGACATGCCAACGATAAGTGATTCAGGAGTGCTCAACTTTGTACTATCAATACAAACAAAAAAAGCAAAGGGCCCGGACAATATTCCCAACACTTTTCTACAAAGATATGCCGAAGTCAACGCGAGATATCTATATCTAATATTTATTAAACCCCTATCAATATGTAGCCTTGCAAAGAATAAAAATAGCGAAAGTAATCCCCGTTCATAAAGCAGGAAGCAAAAGTGACCTCGGTAATTACAGACCAATATCGCTAACGTCCACAGTAGAAAAATGATTAGAGCATATCATACTGAAGCATATCACGAGCTATCTAGAGCAAGCATCAATATTATCGCCTATCTAACATGGTTTCCGGCGGGGACTTTCAACCATAACCCAATTACATGAACTAACACATGACTTATCCCTAAGCATTGATAATCAAAAACAAGTTCAATATTAATAGCATTATATTTTTTGAAGGTGTTTGATAGAGTAACCCTTCAAAAGCTAATCAGCCAACTGAAAACAACTTTAGGCAACGGTTCTATAGTCAATTGGATTGACGATTACATAACCAACCAGTTTCAGTATGCTGTTGCTAACAATGAAATTTCTTCCATTGCAAAAGTTACATCGGGGGTGCCTCAAGGTTGCGTCCTCGCTCCCACTTTACTCCTTATTTTTATTAAGGATTCGCCCTCTAACATCCGAGTTAAAATTAAAGTTTTTTGCTGACAACTGCACTCGTTATAATGAAATTAACTCTGAATTATCACGTTGATTTAAACAGCGCCCTTCATGATGTAGTGATGTGGTGTAAAAAGTGGTAGATGGAATCGAACATTAAAAAAAACTCCCTTTTTATCTATAACCAGCAAAAAACATAGGTCCGACTTCGAATTCTCTATCAATAACAAAACACTCACCCGAGTTCATGAGCATAAATATCTTGGCTTGTTCATTCCAAATGACCTATGATGGGAATCGCATATTAACAGTGTTATACCATCTGCTTTAAAACGGCTGTTCCTCTTTAGAAGAAGACTTCGAGCTGCGCCAACGGAAATTAAACTGCTATCATTCAACGTATTTATTCGCCCAGTTCTCGAATATGGTAACACAATTTGGTTTTCTTATACTCAACAATGTATTAACAAACTAGGAGTGCAGCGAAAGCCAATTAGATTCATCTTTAACAAATCCAAGAATAGCGATTCACCTACGCAACTGCTAAAACAAGCTTGTATTCTTACTCTACGAAACCGCGCCAAACTAGCAAGACTAAAATTATTGTTCCAATTAATGCACAATGCATTACGAATAAATACTTCGTTGTATGTATCTCTAGCTGACACCAGACCTTCCCGCCATAAGCATTCACTAACACTTAAGGAATGTGCATTTCGCACTGACTGTTTTAGATATTCAATCCTTTCCTCTTGCAATAAGAGAATTGAATAGTCTGGACACCTGCATAACGACTAACACATCGTTGCCGAAATTTGTAACCCTTGTAGAAGAACTGTTGCGTAATAATTAGGTTATGCTAACCGGAAATAACACACCACTCACGTCGTTGTATAAGATAAAATCTGTATAAGCATTGTATCTGCCGATGCAATTTCACCCCTTTTTGCCAAATGCACTGTATCATTCATGTTTTATTTCCTGCATATGTGTATATCTGCTTCGTGTTTATTGCAAATATCATTGTTGAAATTATGTAAACCTGTATTTATCGCCATTTGTGAGTATATAATATATGCCCAACCTGTAAAAGTCCCACTGAGATTGACAGTATCTGAAATAAAAGGAAAGCTGCTTTCAACTGAGCTTCCTTACCCTTTGGTCCTAGTTCATTAATGAGCCTAATGGGAACCTCGTCTAAGCCTGTGACTTTGCGCTTAGGAATTTTAGCATCTTTGTTCACGTTGAAGTTTCTCAGCACCAGTTCGCAGCTTTCTTAGCACCACGTGATGATTATGATGAAATATTGACATTCTCTTTGACAAGTGGTAGTAACAGGTGGTATCGTAGCCTGCTTGAGTTGCTCAGCGATGCAATAAATGGTTTTCGTTCTAGATTTTTTGCATACATATCTTTAATCTTTTTTCTACCTCAACCCTTCTCTATCTACCTTGCACCGCTCCCTATGATTGTAACGGATCTGGTCGTATCCATGTCTTCCCTACTTTTTCTCACCAATACTCAATTTCTTGCTTATCTCGACTGCTGGTTGGTTGATGCCTTCCGTACTCTTTAAACGCTACCCAAAGGTCTCATTGGGTGAATCCCTTCGCATTCCATTAGGATGTGCTTAGTGGTCCATTGATTTTTGCTGCAGCCCACACATGTCTGATCTTGTTGCAAATATTTGCTCCTGTATGTTCTCCTTAGGCAACCAGCTTGAGCCTCAAATAGCTAGGGATTGCCCTTTCTGTTATGGCACAAATTTTCCACACTAATTCATTTCGTCCGAATCTTGTAAATCTGCATGGTCATTTCTGTTTCCATTCTTTGCAGCCAATTCACTGTCCCTGTTTTTATCCCTTTCTTTCTGATGACTCCTGGTTGTATATTTACATTTTCGGTTGCCCTGTACTTGGTTCCGAACTACCTTCTTCTCTTCCTTCATTCTGCGTCCAAGCTTTTTAGGATGGATGGATGGATGGATGTTATGGGCGTCCCCTTTGGAACGGGGGTGGTGGGTTGCGCCACCAAGCTCTTGCTAATATATTGCCTCATATGAAAGAAAAGAAACTATTATACTGCCTGGTATGATGAAAAAAGAAAAAAAAACACTATGAAGTCCCACAACCAAATTTTTTGACCCCCTATTGCGAACTTTTCTCTGGTACGTCTCAGTTTTTTGTAGTTTCGCTACTTCCACCAATCGTCCAATCGCCTCTTACTAATCTCTTTCGTGGGCTTGTTTATTTTTCCCCTGCTCTCGCTGAACTCAACGGCTTCAAGGAGGCCAGTGGCGCCTAAATCAACCGCTGGACAGACGTCTTCACATTCTAGTAAAACATGCCCCATCGTTGTCTTGTCTTGTGTCTCAGACAGTGGCGCATACCCACTATGGGGGATTGGCAAAGAAGCAGGCGGTTTTTCGTATGCTTAGTAGTAAAGCCAAACTAGATTTAAATTGTGGAGCGTGAGACTAGAACTCTAATTTAGACGTATGATGAAAATATTGTGAAGAATTTTGATAAAATATGTTAACGTAAATAAATGAAATAATAGAAAATATTGATAATTTTAGAAAGTCAGCAAGGTACTCTTTTTGTATCTCTAATAAAATTGTAAACTGCATAGCTTCACCACAGCAAGCATATGCTTCTTCTTCCTTCTTTTATCTCACTTTATAGGTGCGTGTTCTAAGGCATCCCAATCTCACTTCGAAAAGTAACGATCTTCCCT
This sequence comes from Dermacentor albipictus, assembly GCF_038994185.2. Lineage (NCBI taxonomy): Eukaryota > Metazoa > Arthropoda > Arachnida > Ixodida > Ixodidae > Dermacentor > Dermacentor albipictus. Next base: position 306,019,354 of record NC_091821.1, read on the forward strand.
TTGAGTTATCATAAATTGTTTCTTCGCTGATTTCGTTTTTTCCTCTTAAGTAGTCACTTATGGCAGGTTTTTTTTTTTTTATTACCACCACCCATGAGATTATTTCAGCCGCTCTGACTATCCGCTTAACGTTTTTGTTGCGGTGTTGCCTACTCTATAGGCCGCACACTTGCTGGTAAGATTCCTAGTTCGTTTCCTCCACTGTGAATCAATGTTTTTCCTGTACCGATACCTCATCACTCTCCCAGCCCATTTACTTTCTTCCATATTCCTCAGTTGCTGTTCATAATTAATTTTACTGTGATACCTCCCTCACTTCAAAACTAGTCCAGACCATCTTACCCTGCACAGCTTCATTTGTAGTCTGCCCGTGAGCGCCCTATGCGAGGCGTCCCACTGACCTTTGGTTCCCATCGAGTCCTGAGTGTGCCCCATATTGAAAGCAAACAACTGCATTTCCAAAAGTAAGTCGTGGAACCATTACACCTTTCCACATACGCTGGAGTACCTCGTACCTATTGTATGCCCATAGCGGTCTGTGCTTCATTATGGCTGCATTTCTCTTCCCCTTTACTGTTATTGTGTTTTTTTTTTCTGTGTTTCCAAATATCTTTTGCGTTCGTTTATCCATATACCAAGGTATTTATAGTCTCTTACCCGAGGTATTATCTGGCCCTGTATTGCCACTGGCTGTTCACTCTTTTCATTGAATACCATAACACCTGATTTTCTAACACCAAATTTCAAACCTAAATTCTTGTCTTACTGTCCACAGATATTAGCCAGACGTTGCAAATCACTTTGCTTGTTAGCTAGTAGCAGAATGTCGTCCGCATAAAATAAACCTGGAAGCTGCTGTTTGTATGAGCGATTATGAGGTTTGAACCCGCCTGCTTATCTGAGAGATTAAACCCGATATTACTTCCTTCTAGCGCCCTCTCCGTCCTCACCATGTAGATCAAAAACAGCAGTGGGGATAAAGGCCCCCCACCCTGCCTCAGTCCCTTGTTGATATCAACCTTCTCCTCACTCCTCATCCCTTCCCATTCAAAGCAAACGATGTTTTATAGGTAAATCTCTTTCAAAAGCTGCAGATAATCGTCACCTAAGCCTTCAGCTTCCAGAATATCCCACAAAATATTGCGGTCTACGTTGTTATACACTCCTGTAATGTCTAAAAAGGCCGCATATAACGGTCCGCTTTCTACTCGTGATATTTCAGTACACGGAGTTAGAACAAATAAGTTATCCAAACGCCTACCTATTCAGAAGCCATTTGACGTTCTCCCAAAATGCCATTACTCTGCCCATGCTTGCAGCTTTAATTTGATTGCCTGCATTGCTAGCCTGTATATTGCCGATGTAATGGTCACCGGTCTATACGAGTAAATTCTATCTTTATCCCCCTTACCTTTACAATTAGATGTATTCTTCTTGGTCGCCAACTGTCTGGTATTCATCTAACTTCTGAAGTTTTTCCACTGTTTTCACCAGAGCTTCCTTACTTTTTGGACCTAGTTCATTATTCAGCCTAAGGGAAACTTTGCCTAGTCCTGTAGCTCTGCGCTTCGGAATGTTGTCCTCGGCTTTCTTCCAGTTGAAATTTGTCTGCACCAGCTCCTTTTCCATCTGGTCATCTCTCATGCTCTTTTTTTCCTCAAATACAACCGCCGCATTACTTTGCAAAGATTCGGCTGTTATTTTTCGGATATAATTTGATGCCACGTCGCCATCCAGTTTGTTTCCATCTTCGTCTAGAATACATTGTATTGTTACAGACTTCCTGCCTAACAATATTATGTGATTCGAAAATATTGGTGCTGCCTTTTTTTTCTCAAGTATTGCTGATAACCTACGTTCACTTTCACCTTTTATCTTTGCTTGCACCAGTATTCACCAGGTCACCAGGAGAAGAATAAGAATGGGCTGGGGTGCGTTTGCCAGGCATTCTCAGATCATGAACAGCAGGTTGCCATTATCCCTCAAGAGAAAAGTGCATAATAGCTGTGTCTTACCTGTACTCACCTACGGGGCAGAAACCTGGAGGCTTACGAAAAGGATTCTACTCAACTTAAGAACGACGCAACGAGCTATGGAAAGAAGAATGATAGGTGTAACGTTAAGGGATAAGAAAAGAGCAGATGAGGATGAGGGATGAGGGAATGAACGCGAGTTAATCATGAATGGATGAGGGAACAAACGCGAGTTAATCACATCTTAGTTGAAATCAAGAAAAAGAAATGGGCATGGGCAGGACATGTAATGAGGAGGGAAGATAATCGATGGTCATTTAGCGTTACGGACTGGATCGCAAGGGAAGGGAAGCGTAGCAGGGGGCGACAGAAAGTTAGGTGGGCGGATGACATTAAGAAGTTTGCAGGGACGACATGGCCACAATTAGTACATGACCGGGGTTGTTGGAGAAGTATGGGAGAGGCCTTTGCCCTGCAGTGGGCGTAACCATGATGATAATGATGATGATGATGATGATGATGATGATCATAATGATGCACCAGTATTTGAACCACAGACGTTTTCTCCCGGTATATGTCCCATTTACTGGCTACTTCATCCTGCGGTAACTGCGGCTTCTTTGGCAGCCTGTGCTCTCGGGATGCTTTCTGTCGTTCGGCCATCGCTTCTCGTATTTACCTGTTCTACCAGCTTTTCGGGGGTTTTTTTTTCCTTTCCAACGAACATGTTGTTTCTCTTTCCGTATTTCATTATTGCACTTAGAAGCTCGCTATATTCCCATTCTTGGCCATGTGCCATGTTCTTCCTCCCCTCTAGTGACTATATTTGTTATGTGTTCGGCGTTCAAATTTGGACTGGCAATTTTGCACTCCTTGCTCTCTTCAACTACATAACACCCTTTCAAAATGATGCGTTTATGGTCACTCCCTATGCTGCTATACCCTTCCTCATCAATTACCATTTCTCTCAGCCTATCATGAATTCGTTCTATCATCACGCAGTAATCAGTGGTTGATGGCCGGTTTCCCACTTCCCACGTGAACTGCGTGGGAAGGATGCACGGAGGCGAGCGCCATCTGGTGGTTTCTGCAAGGAACGCAGCGGCGCGCGCGGCGCGCGCCTCTCGCTGTGATTGGTTGAGTTTTTGGGTGCGGAGACGAAGAAAGCCCGGGATCCTAGTCAGATACAGCTTCGCTGTAATAATTCTGATGAAGATAACAGCGGCCACAACGGTCAGTTTACTCGACATTTAACTTACGTCCGCGTCATTACCGAAATACTTGCTGTCGTTATCAGCTAGTACAGGAGTCTTTTACATACTAAATGAATGTTTTTGATCCAAACACGCTGCTTAGTTCAAGTTTAGCCAATGGTACAGAACAAAATCGCGTCACTTCATGCATAAATGCAAGGGACCACCTATCACAAACACTGCGCCTGGTGAAACTTGCGTCTGGCCTTTGACCAAGTGAACGCCTTAGAATATATTCGCTTTTTGCTCCTGATGACTATTTTAACGCGGTGCAAGCAATTTTTGCGTTCTGAAAGGGCGCTCGTGCTATCTTTTTAGCTTTATCATTATATTCTTATTTCTAAGGCGCATTTTGATTTCAAATATGTTAAAGGCTATTTCTGCGCAGAAAAAGTCATTCCACCTTTAAAGGCTGAATTATCACCAGCATCCAATTACATACTTCTTCAATGGTAAACAATTAACTGCACTTGAGCAGCAGGCGTTGACAGCTGGGTGCAACAATATCAAGGTGGTGCCACGACCGAACCTTAGTTCTACCACCTCTCGAGGCTGTGTTAAGCCTTTGCAGCTCTTCATAACATCATGCACTTCGGTATATTCGAGCAGCGTAATTTACCAATAAAGTTTAACCGTGTATTTCTGCTTAGTGACCCTATAAAATGTTTGCCGTCGAGTTTGAAAAGTTTCAGTCAGAAACAGTCACTTTCAGTAGTTAATGGGGCATGTCAAGCTGCACCATTTGCATAAGCGTTGCTGCCGAGGGAGCTGCGAAAAATGCGTCCACCTAATGTTCGCCCGCGTTACCGGTGTCCGGAAGCTGAAACCCATACGCACGCGAAAGGCAAAGGAGACGCTGTGCCTACCCTAGGGATAGAGCTGCGCCGTTGAAACAAGCGGGGGCGGGGGGGGGGGGGGGGGCTCTGATGCACGAGGCACCTACTAGAGACACGGCGCTTGCCCTCTGACGTCCGGTTTCTATGTATGTGGCCAGGAAACGGCCGTGACTCACTGGAAGCAGTAGCAGCCGCCAGAGTGCTTCGTGCCAGGCGGTATGTGGCCCAACTTCGTCGAAAGCCATAATGGGAACAACTCCACAGTCACGGGGTGCTTTATTTTGCCTCCACGAGACGTACTACTTATGCTCAAAATGTAAGTCTTCAGCTACTTTTTCCTGGTATGTGGGACCGCTCCAAGGGACTTCTAAAGAAAGACAGGAAGAAGCAGAAGACTGCCTTCATGGAAGAAGTAACAAGTGTTCTGTAAAATAACGTCGTGGACAACCTTCTGCATTATTTGTTAATTATCATGTAATACCTAGCAAGGGTTCTTTAAGGTAATGAAATGACATGAAAACAAATAAAAACACCGGTAGATGTCAATGTTGAATTTAATCACCAATCGAGCTTTCTGTCCATGGTCAACGAAGGAAGCAAAATGCTTTCACATAAATGTGCTGCCGTCTTTTCTGGAGGGCGGGTAAGAAAGAAGCCCTCCATGGTGGATGCAAAAAGACATGGTCTGGATCCTCCGCAGTTCCCTCAGCAGTGGAGGGCAAACGTATAAAGAACACCCGCCAAGTCTAAGGTGGCAGGAGCACGCTGGTATTCTGCAGCGTAGAAATTGTGACGAAGCGTCAGGTACATGAACGCGAAGCATGATTTATAAACACATTATTTACAGCGGCTGACAACACGGCTGAACACGCGCGACGTCCCGGCCGTAGTCATCATCTTCGTGAGTCCAAGGAGGTGGCTCGTAACATCTAACCTCCCCAGGGGGCGGATCACCGCCTCGGCGCAGACTAGTTACACAAGGAGGAGGAGGCGGAAAAATATGGCTTCAACCGGGAATACGTGCACGACGTCACGATATGACAAGGTTGGTGCTGAAGAATTGTCCACTGGCACGATCTCATAGTTAACGCCAGTAATTTGCTGTAAAACCTTGCAAGATCCGGTGCAACGCGACAAGAGCTTTTCGGAAAAACTACGCGACGAGATGGAGTCCAGAGAAGTACAAGAGACCCTGGAGAAAGGCAGAGGTGTCGATGGTTGGGATCATAGCGCTTTTTTTTTCAAGTAATTCCAAGTCGCCTGGTCGCTCATGAGTGATCTGACGTACCAGATGGGCTCGCGTGGCAGCATCGCGGGTATAGTTTGCGTTGTGTACACCTGCGTTGTGGGTGTAGTCAGTGACAGCAGGTAGGAACCTGTGGAAGGGCAATGCTGAGTGGTGGACAAAAGAGTAGATCAAATGGTGAAAAACTGGCGATGTCGTGACGGGATGAGTTCTATGCGAACGTGATGTAAGAGAAAGTGCTGTCCCAGTCTCCTATGTTCGACAGACACGTACAGCGCCAGCATGTTGGTTAAGGTGCGGTTCAGCCTCTCGGTGAGCGCGTTGGTCTGCGGGTGGTATGCAGCAGTGAGCTTGTGCTCCGCAGAATAGGAACGAAGGAATTCATCAACAACTTTGGACAAGAAGTAGTGGTTTCGGCCTGTGAGCAGTTGCCTTGGGGCAGCATGATGACGGATAACGTCATGAAGTAGGAACTTGGCGCAACTTGGCGAACAGTGCGCAACTAGTGGGCAAAGCTGGCGTGATGGCATACCGCGTAGCACAGTCAGTCGCAGCTGCAACCCACTTGTTCCCTGAAGTAGACGTAGGGAATGGGCTGAGGAAGTCGAGGCCAATACGGTAGAACGGCTCCTTGGGTATGTGAATAAGCTGTAGAAGGCTTTTAGATTACGCCGGGGACCATTTACGTCGTTGAAAAAGGTCACACGCAGCAACGTAGCGTCGAACAGATCGGTACAGATTAGGCCAGAAAAATGGGTGCCACCCGCAGTTGTATACGCGGGGTACTCCAAGATGGCCAGCGGTTAAGGCATCGTGGTGCTCTTTGAGAACAGTAGCACGAAGTTGCTTGGGGAGAACAAGCAGAAGCTCCGGGTCATCGAGAGCGGTACAATGACAGTAAAGGTATCGTCGTGAAGGTCAAACAGACGGAGCGATGGGTCGGGCTGACGAGAACAAAGGCGGCCTATTATAGATCGTAACGTGTCGTCCCTTTTCTGTTTAGCACGGATGTTGCGCAGATATGAAATAGCATGCCGAAGTCAACGCTATCACGCTCGGTGGTGTCGGGAGGGTCGACAGGGTAGCGCGATAAAGGGATCATCTTGGTGTATCCGGCCAGACTTCTGCAGAACGTCAAAGGTGAACTCCTGTAACCGTAAAGCACAGCGACCAAGCCCTCCTGTGGGATCCTTTAGTGACGAGAGCCATCAAAGCTCAAAGCACGTGGTGGTCCGTTACGATAGGAAACGTGAGGCTATAAAAGTAAAGGCGGACTTTTGCCGCAGCCGAGGCCAAAGCGAGGCATCTGCACTCAGTTATCGAAAAAGTCCGCTCTGATGACGAGAGAAGGCGGCTGGCATAGGCAATAACATGTTCCTGGTCGTTCTTGCGTTGGGCGAGACCTGCATCTATGCCGTGGCTACTAGGGTCGGTGCAAACTTCTGTAGAGGCCAAAGGGTCAAAATGCACCAAAATGGGCGGTGATGCAAGTAAACTGACCAAGGTAAATGTGGTAGCTTGCTGATGATCCCTAGAAAAAGAGACGTCCTTCTTGAGTAGGCCAGTAAGCGGCCGGACAATGGCGGCAAAATTCCTGAGACAGCGAAGGAAATAAAACCATAAGCCGAAAAAGCTACGGACATCTCTGACTGAGTGAGAAACAGGAAAGTCGTGGACGGCACACTCCTTGTCGGCATCAGGTCGGACACCACTACCACTAAAAATATAATTGAGAAACGCTGAGGTGACGTTGAGGGAAACGACACTTAGAGGAGTTAAGTTGCAGGCCATTGAACATGGATGACCGGCGGGTCAGGTAGTTCTCAAAAGTGGGCGAAAAGAAAATCGCGTCATCTAGATAGCAGAGACAAGTATACCACTTATAAGCCATAAGCAGAGAATCCATCATTCGCCCTAAAGTAGCGGGGGCATTACACAATACAAAAGGCATAACCTTGAACTGGTAAAGTACACCTGATGTGACGAACATAGTCTTGTCGCAGTCCGGGGCATCCACGTTAATCTGTCAGTATCCTAGGCGAAGGTCAATGTAGGAAATGTACGTGGCTCCGTGAAGGCAGTCCAAGACATCAGCGGTTCGGGGCAGGGGGTATACGTCCTTGCACGTGATGTTGTTCAAATGTCTGTAGGGAACAGGAAAGTGTCAGGTACTGTCTTTATTTTTTACTTCAAGGGGAGTACGGTAGCGCGAGCGCTAGCACCACATGGGACGCCCATGGACTGGAATAAGGTTCCATAACACATTTCATGAGCATTTTGTCAGCTTCGCCTAGGATCACCCGATGTCCGGCGTGGGCGACGCGATAGGGACGGCGGCGGATACGGATCGCCAACCCTGTGTCGATTCGTTGCTGGACAACAGATGTTTGGATCAAAGAACAATCGCTGAAGTCGAAAATGTGAGGTAGTGACTCCAGGAGGTGGCCAAGATTGGTCGCTTGAGCAGGAGAAAGGTCAGCAGGGATCATTCCGACAAAAGCATCGCGCGGCGAACTTATTGTGGTAAAAATAAAGGATGAACTGGAGATTCTACTACTATCCAACGCACGAATTTCGCAGTCTTCAGCAGATGTGATGGTGGCGAGCGACATGCACGCTGGAACCAGTTGAGGAGAGGCGCTGAAGTTTAAAATGGGAATGCAGATGCGGTTGCCGTTACAGTCACGAAGATGTTAGGCACAGTGACGTTTCTGGCGAGCAGAACGTCTGTTACCGGGGAGAGCACGTAATTGCCATTAGCCAAATGGGGCCTGAAGAACATGGAGGTATACGTGGCGACTTGGGGGGGCATGTCCACATAGACGAGAGAGCAGGGATGGGCCGAAGGCGTGGTTGTATCATTGGTTAGGTGAGGTAGTTCGAGCTGCAGGAGGCCAGTCGCACAGTCAATGAGGGCAGAATAGGTTGCTAGAAAGTCCATAACAAGTATAACGTCCTAAGGACGTTGCTCAAGATCGGCAAATAAAACAGAAGTTGGGTTACCGGCGATGGTGATGAGGGTGGTGCACATTCCAAGGAAGGCGGGAGTTCCTCCATCCCTCCATCAGACACTCTTCCAACGCGAGATACAGCAGGCATGAGCACTTTCTTTAGCCGACGGCAAAGACCAGAGCTCATGACAGATATATGAGCCGACAACTGGAGATATGGTCACGCCATCAACGCCAACGTCCAGCATACATCGTCGAGTCAGCATAGTAACTAGAGAATTTGGCGGCGGATTCGTGGATGCAGCGTTACCACCGGGTGCTGCACTGTCTAGTTTTTCGGAGTGAAGGAGCCACGGTTGCTCGGCGACGTCGCGGGCGGAGGGGCGGGGAGCGGGAGGACGTACAGCTGAAAAGTTGCGGACGTGACTGGCGATCTGTAGGGGATGGCGAGCGGCTGTACCACGTCGCGGCAGCGTCAGAATTGCATGGGTGTGCCGTAGATGGTGGCTCAAAAGAGTTGCGATTAAGGCGGCGAGCATGACCAAAGGATGGAGTACGTTGCGAGAACTACCAGCGGTGATTACGGTCTTGAGCAACGTGGCCGAAACGGCGGCATTTGAAGCAGATAGGTCGATCGTCTTCAGTTCTCTAATCAACAGGGTTCCGAGATCGTGGAGGGAACCTTTGATAATGAAGGAACCATTTCGGGGTTCCAGAAGTGGGCGTAGTATTGTCCATGGCACAAACAGCGGAGTTCGCAAACAGAGAGTTCGTTTCGCACGATGGCTTGGACGAGTGAAACCACCGGTACATTCGAGTCATCGGTTTTAGTGTTGGCAAAGAGTTTAGCTGCAGCCATAGCTTCGATTTCGCGGCGGACAACCCTCGTCGATTTGGCCGAAGGCGGTGAAAAGTGAGATGGCGGCCGCTCTGCATGCACACGAAGCCACCAAGGTGATGTTGGGAAGCCGGGTGAATGGTCGTTCCGTACGACTGCTCTTGGCCGGTTCGAAGCGCTGGCACTCCTCGATGGCGGCATCGACGGTAGCACAATTTCTGCGCATGCGCAGATTGAATGCGTCGCCCGCTATAACATCCAGGGCGTGGCCAACCTTGTCAGACTCTGGCATGTCGCTGTCAGTTTTACGGCACAGTGCCAGGACATCCTCCATGTGCGACAGGTAGGACTTCGTGAATGTTTGGGCTCGAGTTGACAGCTGCTTCTTCTCAGCGGTTTTTCGACGGGAGGCCTTACCGGACAGGTCACAGAACGTTTGCTTAAATACCCCAGGTCCCTAATTCGGCCTCATGATTGTCATATCACAACTTCGCCGTTTAGGTCAGACAACAGGCCACATTGGCCAGCATGACTGCCTGGTCCCTATGATTGTGTCAGCCACTCAACGTCAGTGTCATCGGTCCCATTGAGCGTCCCAGGGTATCGAGGGTGGGATAAAACAGTCATGATCCGCGGCGCAGATGCAGATTCCGGCTGGTCTACCATGCTGGTCCCACCACAGCGCCAACCGCTTCGGAGCTTCGTCGTGTGGCGAGAGTAACCCGCACATCCACCAATGTGTAACGATGCGTCAAATAAAAGCGAATCACTATTTATAAACAGAATATTTACAGGGATGACAACGATAACTGAACACGCGCAACGTCCCGGCCATCGTCGTCGTGTTCATTAGGCCAAGGAGGTGGCTCTTAACAATATTGTCTACAGCGAGAAAAACCTTCTTGTAGGGTATGGAAGACAACTTCAGCGGGACAGCTGGACAAGCCCTCATAGCAAATGCATGTTACTCAACAGCAATAAAGTAAGGAAGTAGTTTATGTGTGTTGCAGTGTTGTCTTTCCTCCTGAAATACTGAAGTAAAAATAAAAGTGAGTGCAGGTAGCTACTAACGGAAATGCCTGCATACTCTACCTTCTCTTTCTCTAATCGATATTTTCGCCGCAGGATAAGGAGCCCGCAGCTTGCACTACCAATGCGCGTACTAGTGGACATTAAAGTGGTGACCAGACTTTTGGCATCGCTGAAGAAGCAAATTGGAGTTTCTTGCTTTCTTAACCACTGAAGTCCACAGCGTTATATTACTACAGGACAGTGGCTGTCTATATATGCCCGTATACTTCATTCGTTGCTGCACAAAAATAGTGCCCTAATGAACTGGACCCGCATTTACAATAATCTCTTAGGCTAGAATTGATCGCAAAGGGAGATGCCACCCAATGGTGATGCTAGACATAGCAGGTGTGGCTGGCCAATGGAAAAGAGCACTTACGAACAAAGCCTTTGGGAATCCGGCCCCTTAATATTACAGCGCGATGTTATCAGGACATCAGCTGCCAAGTGTAATCTCTCCCCACTACAGAACGACAAATCTGTCGATAAAAGAAAAAAACTATTTCTCGTTTTTCTCCTCTTATTTACCCGGCCTACATGGACTGCCTACGTTTCTCTGGTTGCGTCAATGACCAGCGGAATGAATCCTTACTTGCAAGCACACGATTTAGTCATTTTAGTGGGACAAACATTTTCCTATACCGCAAGGAAAAGCACATGTCAGCAACCAGACGAGACGTTTCACACATGTAAACTTCAAGCAGATGCTAGTGCCTACTCGCGCACGTCCCCACTACCACCCCGCGATCCTCCCATCCTTTCAGCACATCCACCAACATGTTACGGGGATGTTGCGAGTATATAACATCTATATTTACACTACAGGATGTATATATACAGGATGAGTCAGAATAGCTAAGATGGCTGACCACCAACCACACGCAGCAGCCAGCGTCTCCGATATTCCTCTTCTCTCTTCTTTCATCCTTCCGTAACAACATTATCCATCATTCAGTGACGAGCCACGCAAGAGCAGTACCACTTTTCTTTAGAACCACCGTAGGAAGAAGACGCAATTGCTTCACTTCACGCTTTCCAAGGAATTGATTATTTACTTCCTTTTTACTACGAGCAGCCCGGTGACCAAAAGATGGTACATTGTCTTTGTTATCATATACATACATTGCCATACATTACCATATACATACATTGTCATATACATACATCATGTTATACATTGTCTTTGGCACGAACTCCTCGTCTTCACTTTTGCCCTCACCACAAGGCAAATTAAACGTAAAAAATGACAACCAGTTCACTCTGTGAAGATGTGAAGAATGGCAGCGAAAGCTGACGACAGTCAAAGCTCTCAAACGAAAAGCAAAGTGTTTTCGCTGCCATTCCATCTTCACAGAGTGGAATGGTTGTCATTTTTGCGTTGCGAGTCTGGCGTCGTTGCTCGTTTGGAGGTGCCCGGGCTCTCGATTGTCGTTTTCGTTCAGCATCGCAAGAATGTTCTTCGTCGGTGGTCGTTTCGTGCCGGCGCCGTTCATATTCTCGTTGCTGTTCCCTCCGGCGCTCCTCGTACGAACGCTGTTCTTCAGGTGTACCAACTGTGCGTGTCCGCCCCATCGGCAACACAGCTGCCTTTATCGCCCATATCTCTCTTGCTTATATACTGCGATAACATTGATGTCGCGCTATTCTTCACGGCGAGTGTTCTAATCAGTTCTGCACATCTGCGCAGCCGCACATGCACCAGTATTGGTTTGTGAGAAATCGCTAAGTTCGTTTCTGTTGCCTGACGCCCCCAAAAAATAATTACGGAATATTACTCATAGACAGGTTTCGCTGTTAAAAATAAAAAAAAATATCTACGTAGTCGCACCACAGCCACTGCGGTGAAAATTGATGCCCCGGCACGAACGGGCAGTTCGGAGCCGGATGGCCCAACCACCAGAGACTTACGTACTTTTATGGCAGTTTGTGCAGCCTTTCGCGCGTGGAGCAGACATTCAACTGGTTGCAATGGACTGGTCGAAATCCATAGCTTGGAATCAATTTGCCCTCCTGCTTAGAGCGCTTGCAAACGTTTTATAGCCCATCGTTGACCTGGGAGCGCAATGCGGCTAATCGCCCAGGTCGCGCCGGTCCTCCGGTTGCTATAGCAGCAGCTCAATGTTCCTGTCGGAGCTAAACGTTTGGATAGGACAGGCGTTATCTGGTTCCTGTATCGAGAGGGTTCTCATCGTCGCAGGAAGAGTCTGAGTGTGGTAGAAGCCAGTCGATTGCGCCATTACGCGCGGTAACGTCTGTGCATACATTTTGGCTGCTACGTGATACAGCACTCTTTCATATCTGTAACTTTAAGCGAAGCAGTCATTCTTGTCCTGCGACGTAGTCCCGTTGTCATGCCACCCTCTTCTTCGTTACTGTTGCCGTCGTGCACTCACTGTCGTTGCTCGACACAGTTACAAGCGCTTTGCAGTTGGACACACCAGTTTTGCACGAAGTTGTGAACGTTTGCGGGAATTGGGGCAGTAACTGTGCTTTTGCTTTTTGTTGATATGAAGCAAGCTCTCGGTTTAATGCATGCCGATTAGCACGACAATACGATTTGAGCGCGTTAGAATCGCAAGCCTGCGGTGGACAGTCGGAGCAGAAACCAGAGGAACTTAGGCATAGATATGCAGGGCTATATCTATTGTTTATGTGAAAACAATTATGGGGTTTTACGTGCCAAAACCACTTTCTGATTATGAGGCACGCCGTAGTAGGGGACTCCGGAAATTTCGACCACCTGGGGTTCTTTAACGTGCACCTAAATCTAAGTACACGGTGTTTTCGCATTTCGCCCCCATCGAAATGCGGCCGCCGTGGCCGGGATTCGATCCCGCGACTTCGTGCGCAGCAGCCTAACACCATAGCCACTGAGCAACCACGGCGGGTGTGTTTATGTGAAGATTCTGCCTTATGTGTGAGAGGTTAATTAGCTTAGACACAATATAACCCCGTTTCTCTGACCCACAATTATCATGCAAATAAGGGAAATAGAAAGCGATGGGGTCCAACACAAAAACAAAAAGACAAGTTCCAGGCGCACACACACTAAGGGTTCTACTCAAATTGAGGACGACGCAACGAGCTATGGAAAGAAGAATGATAGCTGTAACGTTAAGGGATAAGAAAAGGCCAGATTGGGTGAGGGAAAAAACTAGAGTTAATGATATCTTAGTTGAAATCAAGAAAAGAAAATTGGCATGGGCAGGACATGTAATGAGGAGGGAAGATAACCGATGGTCATTAAGAGTTACGGAATGGATTCCAAGGGAACGGAAGCGTAGCAGAGGGCGGCAGAAACTTAGGTGGGCGGATGAGATTAAGTTTGCAGGGACAACATGGCCACACTTAGTACATGACCGGGGTAGTTGAAGAAGTATGGGAGAGCCCTTTGCCCTGCAGTGGGCGTCACCAGGCTGATGATGATGATGATGATGATGATGATGATGATGATGATGATGATGATGATGATTATGGATGTCAGTGGGCTATCGTCTCTCAGAAAGAGATAATAAAAGGAGTAACAGAAAACGGTGCTCGTGTACAAAAAAAAATATACTCAAATGGAACAAATATATAAATAAAAGTAAAAAAAAGAAAGCCATCTATAAACACAATGGGACGAAACGGCAGATATGCCCAGGGATCTCGTTTCCTACCGATTCTAGAGCGTTGTTCAGTCAATCAGTTACTGAAGCGCGAAAAGCTGAAAGTACAGGCGGTTACATTATTTTGAATGTTCTATCGCAGTAAAGTAGAACCTAGAATGCCATGGAATCTGCCTTTTCCCTAAATGCAAAGAGCGCCTACGCGTAGCCGTTTGCGCTAAGCACTCGATGGCCTCGAACGCAGAACAGGGAAAAGAGAAAGTTGAACGCACGCGAACTGGTGGGAAACAAAGCACACGTGGTTATAAATGCGTGTAACTCAGCCTCCGGTGGCACCGCCCCTATTTTATCTCACCTATCACATATAATTGCATGTACGCCCTTTAAATTCTTTATTGTTATCGCACCAAAGCCTCCTATACATTTTCTGATCGCGCGAGCGTCGACCGCACGGCGTGTCAGTGGCCTTGCAGCAATGCGGGAGCACTCGATCCTGAAGCGAACTGCGCAGCAGAATACGTTTTCGCCGATCCCAGCGCCCCACGCTAATATGTACATGCCCGATGTATCTTTCATTATATCTTTGATATCCGATATCCTTTATTACAGTGCAGTTTAGATGACTTCACGTTGCAGTGTTTTGCGCTCATTAATAAGGCTAAATCAATCAGTGCTCGAACAGCGCACCAAAAATTGTGGTGTGTACAACATGCTCTGTTTTAGCTGAGACCATATAGCTGCTTTACGTCGGCACAAACAAGTGTGAAGTGAAACCAGGACAAAACTCTGTGTGCAATACCACGCACCTAGAGCTGTACAACCAATTCTCGCAACGGAGGGGTAGTACTCGGAATGAAAACCAGAAAAAAGGAGCGCGGAAGACAAGCCCAATAACTGTACGCACTTTCGCGCTTTTGTTTACCGGGTCGGAGTGGACGAGCAAGGTGAATTCGAAACAGTGACCCACCTTTGATGTGGCTGATTGGGAAGCGGTCATGGTGATGTTCGGAGAAACAAGAAGTCCATGAATGACGAGCAACAAGCAGGAATATTCCAAAGAAATCTTAGCAGAGTACACAGAGGGAGTAGGAAACGCAGGAAGCTATCAAGCAAACCACGCGCATGAACTCCAGGAATGCGCCACAGAGTCAACAGCTCAAACGCGCATTCATACAAGTACACGCCTACATAAACATCAATTGTAATATTTATTAACAAATTTTATAATATGATGTTACTGCTTAAGAACTGCTGTGATTTGCAAGTGTATGAAAGTTTTTGGCTTGGATTCTTTGATTAACTACTTTCTTTGTCGCAGTGCACCGGCCAGAGCTAACGAAGTTCGCGGGAAATGGTGCAACATTCAAACGTTGCAAATGCTGCGTCATGGGGGCGGGCACAATTTTCATCGTGTGGGTTAAAAAGAAATTGAGTAATGCGGGTAAAAACCAGTGCGAACGGAAATATTGACCAGAAAAGTACACAATTGTCGCTGTTTGTGTTTTCTAGTTCGAGATCTTGATAAAGCGGAGACGGTCTGCCGTCCCATTCTTTAAACGTTTGTGCATGTGCTTCTGCGCTATATGATTCCTCGGCGCAAGAGTATAGCAGCAAAGATTGTGCTTGGTGGTCATGCAGATTCCCAGCACATTCGTCAGCACTGTGTCTATGTCGTCTATGTCACAGAAAAGACCTTGGCCTCGGTGTAAAATATGAGCACCATGTCGTAGCTAGATATAGGCCAAACTTTTTGTTTCATTGTATTGTGCTAAGGGGTAACAGCTAAGCGAACAATTCTGTTTAAATAAAAGTTATGCGGATCCCAGCAACTGGGAATCGACGTAAGCGAAGCTTTCTCTGCTGTTTGCTTTTATTGAAGATAATTAAATTCAATTATGTGGTTTTACGTGCCAAAACCACTGTCTGATTATGAGGCACACCGCAGTAGAGGTCTCCGGAAATTTCGACCACCTGGGGTTCTTTAAAGTGCACCTAAATCTAAGTACACCGGTGTTTTCGCATTTCGCCTCCATCGAAATGCGGCCGCCGTGGCCGGGATTCGGTCCCGCGACCTCGTGCTCAGCAGCCCAGCATCATAGCCACTGAGCAACCACGGCGGGTAATTCACGATAATTAGCGGTGATGTCAACGGCAAATGTTTATTTTCTTCAGCGTTTAGTGCAATACGAGAGAGGGGAGTTGATGGTAAAGGTTAGTTTGCGTGCACCACTTCTGTTTGACTGCGTACTGTACGAAACAAACAGCGAGACGTGTCTGCTTGAGGTGTTGTTGTGCGGTACTGTTTATAACCTCCGAGAAGGTTAGTATTGTCACTGCCTCACACGGCAGATCTTATCGTGTCAGAAGTGTGAAACATTACTTCAATTACAGGCCTTTATACGAGCCAAAACCTAGGAACGCCGTGGTGGCAGACTACGGATTAATTTTGACGCCGTGGTGTTTTTCAACGCGTGCCTAAACCTAAGTACAAAAGCGTTTTTGTATTTAGCTCCCGTATAAATGGCGCTGCCGCAGTCGGGTTCGAACCCGTGACCTCGAGCAATGCCATAGCCGCAAAGCTACCACGGTGGGCACAGAAGTGTTGAACTGAATTGCGACGCCTAGACTCTACGACGCTACGACGTCACCTACATGCTACGGTGTTTTATTGAGGCTTTGAGTCTGCGCGACGTGCGTCAGTTTCCCGCTTGACAAATTTGTATGGGGTTTATTTTCCAGAAACAGCAGGAAAGTAAAGTACCGTACCTTGAACTTAAATTCATCCAGTTGTTCCGCAAGCGCTCTCGTGTATAGGTAGTAGCTAGAGTGCGTCGGGTGCGCGCATCGAGGCGACCAAGTGATGGCGTTTCCTCGCCTTCACACGTCGCGTTTTCTCTCTCCCGCCCTCCCCTCATGTGTGCAACTTGCGAGCGAAAAGTTCCAAAAAGCTTCGTGGCTGCATCGGTCCCGCCCATTCTATGCCTCCTCTCCCTCTTCCTCTCTGCCATTCTATCCACCTCCCCTCCGGACTTGCATGTTAATAGAAACGTAAGCGCTACAATTTTGGCAGTGCTTTTGCGGGGAGTCACGCGTAACTACAGCCGTGAAGAGGGTGTTGTGGCGATGCCCAGGAAGCTCCAGACGGCACTGAGCACATTCGACGTGGTGCAAAGGTCCATACGAGCTTCTCGCGTCGTCTTTCCTCTCTGACACGCTCCTACTGTGTTACACTCTGAACCACCTCCCGACGCGCCGTGCAAGACAGCAGCAGCAGTGGAAAAGGCGAATGAAGAGGCAAAGAAAACTTCGCTTTAAAACCATACTCACCCCTTTAACCGTCGCACCCGTCGCTGTGGCGTAGCAGCTGAGGCGTTGCGCTACTGAACCTGAGTGCTCGGGATCAAATCCCGGCCGCGGCGGCCGCATTTCGACGGGGGTGAAATGCAAAAACGCCCGTGTACTGTGCATTGGGCACACGTAAAAGAACCCCAGGTGGTCAAAATAAATCTGGAGTCCCTTATTACCCCCTTTTTTTCAAGTTCATCATGCACCAACTGGCCCAAGAGCTTGAGCTAATGCACGTTATTACGGCGCGCCTTACAATCAAATCGTGGTTTTGGAATGTCAAACTCCAGACTTGAAATTTGTTGGGTTTCTCCACCATCTGGCCCATATTGGAGGCAAGGTGGAGGCAAAATGGTGGCAATGCAGTTTTCTAACAAACACCCACGGCAGTGGCCACTTAAAGTGGACGCCGATGGGAGTGCAGGATGCATCCAACCATCGGTTGTTGGCCGCTATTTGTAGGAACGTTCAATTACGTTCTGCTCAAAGTACATATATATCAGATAAATGCGTCTGTAACGGAGAAAGAGGGAGCTGTTTTTCGAGAAGTGCATTAACATTTGAAATAAACCCTTGCGGCCACGATAGATGCCTAAGTCATATATATATATATATATATATATATATATATATATATATATATATATATATATATATATATATATATATATATATATATGTGTGTGTATATATATATATATATATATATATATATATATATATATATATAATGTGTGCGTGTGTAGATTGCCGGGGTCTTACGTGACTTGAACCACGGACGTATCTACTGGGTAAACATGGGGCGCTAAACCGGTAGTTAAGTTGGGGGGGAGGGCAAATCTCAGAGGGGAGGGAAGGGGTAAAACGCGTAATTTGATCTATAGGCATATCTACCTGCCGGGCAAAGGCGCGCTGGCCCGCTTCCCTACTCTGTAGATACGTCTATGGCTCAAGTAATATGGAACACCCTGTATACATCTAATGGTGATTCAGTGATAAATAAAACAATATATAGGTTGTGAACTAATTAACAATAGCTCAATAGTACTCAAAATTATTCAAGAATTTGTCAACGTCTTTATTGTTGTGAACTAACGAACAACTTTATTGTTCAGTTACTGCTATGCACTTTCAGTAACTTTTGAGGTATTGTTGAGAAACGATTGAGTGAACAATTCATTAACTATATGTCAACAACATTTCAATAGTCATTTTTATAAGGGAGATATTGCCGGCGCGCCACGTGTCTCGTCTCGTAGGAAACGCGCGGACTTCTCGGCAGCGCTACTAGATGACTCAGCGTGTCCAGGAAGAAGCGCGAGAGAGCAACGTGGTCAACGTAGAAGTTCTGCGGAAACCAGCAAGGTGGAGAGAAGTAATTGATAAAGCGAAACACAGGCATCCACCCGTTCGTAGCAATTGCTACAAAGAAAACCCATACGGGTTCCTCGAAAGAAAAGCCTCAGAGTTGAAGAAAAATTCGCCCTGGCCCGGGACTCGAACCCGGGACCACCGCCTTTCCGGGGCAGCCGCTCAACCATCTGAGCTAACCAGGAGGCTAGCAGATGGCAGGGCGAAGTCGAATTCGTCGACAACACAAGAAGCAAAGGTAAGAGTTTGACGTAGAAGTTCTGAGGAAACCCGCAAGCTGGAGAGAAGTTTTTGATAAAGGGTTTCCGCAGAACTTCTACGTCAAACAGTTAACTTTGCTTCGTGTATTGTCGACGAATTCGACTTCGCCCTGCCATCCGCTAGCCTCCTGGTTAGCTCAGATGGTAGAGCGGCTGCCCCGGAAAGGCGGTGGTCCCGTGTTCGAGTCCCGGACCAGAGCGAATTTTTCTTCACCTCTGAGGCTTTTCTTTCGAGGAACCCGTATGAGTTTCCTTCGTACCAATTGCTATGAACGGGTGCATGTCTGTTTTTCCCTTTATCAGGAACATGTTCAACGTATTAGGCGTTTCTCAGCATTCTCACGCACCAGTGCTCCATGCATTTTGGAGGCCACATGCAGGCTTCGCGGTGGCCCCGCTAGATGGCACCGATTGTTTTTAGAGAAGCGCCACTGCGAAGTCCCGCTCAAGCACACGCCTCACACATAACTCGCTTCGTCGGTGGCAATATGGTATGTCACTATATTCATTCAAAGAGTAAGCGCAATATCATTGATAGTCATCGTGAGATGGGTATTGATTATTTCATCGAGATAAATACATTACCAAAAAGCTTACCAAGAAGTAGAATATATTATTTCACATAGAGTCCTAAAAAACATCGCGCCGTACCAATTTCATTGAAATGTGGATCTAAGAGCCGGCAAAGCACAGTAATTAAGGTCATATCGCTGAATTGACACGGACCTCAATACTGCAAGGAACCGACTAGCCCAAAAATCTGCACTCCTGGTAAAGCGCAGAGCGGTGCTTCTCCCTCTTGCGAGTATATAGCTTCCGCCGTGATCTCTGCGATGAATGAAGAAAGCTATTCTTGGAAGAGTAGGACGCACTAATGTTTCGCAGCTCCGAAAAGCTACTCGGGGAAAAACCGCTGTGCACTAATGAGTTGAAAAGAGGTCTGTGCAGGAGTGGGGAACACGTGCACAAGGTCCGCCGACGTCAAAAATTATCTCACAGTTACTCCGGGACGGCGCGACAGCCAACACACCGAAAAGTCACGCGGCAGGCGGGGAAGCCAACACGACGCGCAGAAGCCATGTAGAGTGGAAATGGAGCAACGGCAAGGGGACGTCCGGCGGGGATTTCCGCCTGACATGCCAAGGTCTTCCCTGTCTCGCTCCCAACACAACGTGGCGCGGTGCGCGGTAATCATCTCGCGCCAGTGCCGACACTGAACAACGATTGCGACGACAGGCCTACGCGTGTGCGTACGCGCACGTCGGTGAAAGGAAGCGGAGAGCGACGCACCGCCGAGGCGGCCGGCTGACTCGGTTGTCGCCTATTGTGCAATAAACGCGACACAAAACTAGTTTGCGCGCTTCCAGCTTTGAGCCTGCACTTGCACCTCCCGCGCCTGTGGTCGGTCTTATCAGCATTGTAGTACACATGGTATTGACGACAGTATCCTAGCCCACTAGATGCGTCGCACGGGTCGCGTCCTCCTAATGAGCGCCTGCCGCGCGAACCCGGCAATACGCACTCTCATCCTCCGGCTGGGGTGGCGCGAACATGCTACCGACGCCCAAACTTACCGAGCAGACCCCACTCTCTGATCCGCACTGACGGGGTATTGTACATAATGCAAAATAGAAGTGAGGCGTGCAGACAGGACACAAGAGTAGAGAAGTGGACAACATCTCTACTCTTGTTTCCTGTCTGCACGCCTCACTTCTATTTTGCATTATGAATCTTTACCAACTAGCTCAGCTATCTGTCGTTCTAAGGGTATTGTACCACGTGATAAGTAGTACCCCTTCGAAAATGTGAAACAGAACAGACGTATTGCATACTGCACGTAAAACTACACAGAAAGACCTATAGCGTACAAAGCGAAATCCACTTACGCTGCCATGCCAGATACGAATCTTGTATAATCAGGGATCGTTGCTGAAAAGCGATTCAGGTTTTTCCTCGTACATTGTCTACTAGAAAATGCGCACACGAAGATTCAGGCCTAAGGCACAATAAGTGTTTCATTCAGCGCAGCCAAAGCCGACGATCTTGACCGATTTATGTACACCCTAAACAACCTCATATATGTACCTAGAGTCACGCTAAAGTTGCATTTACTAGCGAAACGGGCACATATAAGCAAAGCAGATCTTGTGCGCAATTTGAATACAAATCCCTAATCATAATGGTGTCACAGTGCCTACTACGAACTATCTTTTATTCAACCAGGTTCCAGACAGCACGAGTGTTCTCTTAGAAAACTCATGCCTATACGTCCATCTCACAAATGGATTGTAGCACTGCGAAAGCTGGCCGGATTTCAACCAATCAAGAAGGCGAGCTCCTCCGCGTAGCGTTTGTCCGACACCGCTTCTAGCCGTGACTCGATCGGTTGAACGCCCGTGCCGCGACATTGTTTGAGAACGCAAGCCCGAACCGGGATAGATTGCGCTCTAAAAATTTTTCTACCATTTTTCTTTTTCCGTTAATCCTTTGTCGCTGCCTAGCCCCAACTACGCCGCACCGCACCGTTTGAGGAGCACTTTTGTCCGTTTGCGTTCCGTGGCGTGCTTACTGGGTATCCGCGACCTACGATTCCTGCTCACGGAAGCCGATACAAACACCTACAGGTAGCCCCTTCCTTCTAAGGTAGGTTGGGTTTTTTATGAGTATTATGTCGTTTTACAGAGAAACTGTACGTGGCTCAAATCTCAGCTTTTCTTCGGGGCGTGGTCCGTCAGCAGGATGCGCTATGAGGCAACGCCAACTTCCTCGCTAATGCCTTATAGTCCTCAATCTATCTTCGAAAAAGTCATCATGCAAGAGCCTGTTAAGGCGACTCTAACATTACGCCGAGTTTCATTCATTGTCGCAATTATTTAGTTTACCGTGGAGTTCTAAACGTTTTTCAATTCCCGTCTGTCGTCAATGCACGGGCTTTTACGGGAGGAGCAACGTTACAAAAAACGACTGTAACTCGCGCTTCACCTAAATTATCCCAAAACAAATTTTATGACGTTTGACTCTCAGACGACTCTATAACCATGGGTATGTTTAGCTCAGCCGGTATCATGACTAATTATCAGTCTCAGTTTCGACACAACATAACATGATGCCACCGCTACGCAATTCCATCACAAAGCCACTACGGAACGGACAGCCCATGTTTTTGGTTTGCCTATTTATTGCACGCGCAAGTTCATTCAGCAACGATCACCATGTTACAGCGCAAAAGAAAAGATACAAAAGAAAATACGACAGACGTCTAACATCTGCAGGGATGTAGAACGCCTGACAGGATTTCATTTGTGCACTTCGGAAAGATACGCATAAAATACCCAGGCTTTTCGAAAAAGTTGTCTGTACTATGTATATCTGGTGGCCTACTTATTGCACAGAAAGCTCTTTGAGAACCACCAATTTTGATGATTGCCGATTAGCATAGAACATTTGCACTTCTATCGGTAATAAACATGAATTCTATCCACACAGAAATAGCCAACTCAGAATATGTAAAACAAGAAAACCACCCCCGAGAGTAAAATGCAGGTTCAAGACGTTTTCGCTACTCACATGATGGTCCTGAACATAACCAATTTTCACGCAAACCCTTGGCGAAGCTCATAAGATGGGCTCACACCTAGTGTGCTAACTACACCTAACTACCACACTCATTGCGAAGCAATTGTAGGACGGTGACAGCTAACGTCTTCGCCTCTTTTGGGAAACATTGCACTTTGGAAGAACGCCATGCACGAGGCGCGGCTGCTTCGGACTTCGGAAGACGCCCCGTTTCCTAATGGCGGTGCACTACTGTGGTGTACTGGAATGGGCCGGTATGTAGACCGCATGGAGGAAGAAAAAGGATAAGAGGGAGTATATCGCGACGCGACTGAAGTCAAACCTGTCGGTCCAACACGTGATCGCATGTCAATGTGCGCGGTTGGTTTTATTGTTCCCGCTCTGCAGGCAGAGCCGCGGCCGAGCAGCTGATCAAGCGCGTGCCGGATACAAACTACTGGCATAGCTACATGGGAAACCAAAAATCTCAGCTAATCTCTATTCTTCATGATTTCGACGCAAGAGGTCACGTGTTGGGCAACCACTGTAGCTTCGTGGAGTGCTCGCTTGACAAGGCTGGCTGAGTGAGTTAATGCACCCTACTATACATATATTTTCCTTACTTCATGGTCGGCCGTTTAGTAAAACAGTGGAAGAACCGCGAAAACTTCAGCCAAGCCTGTGGCATGTGATGCACGTGTTTTGAGTCCAAGCCTTGGGGAGTTGCCACTATCGAAACGACGACAGCGCACCACCGGCAGCGGTAATCGAAGCAGCAGCCAAGCCTTTTTATTCTAAACTTCATTTGTAACGCTTCAAACCAATACGTACACAAAAAACATTTCGATTTTAAATTTTAAGCTGGTTCAAGCAACTTTAGCTTAAACGCTGAAAATTTTTATATCGTGACCCCATCTCGAATGGGTAACGGCCAGGCAGTAGGCAGTCAGGTAGAAGACGAACAGTCGCGACAGAATTCGCCCTTATGAAAGCTACCCGTTTATGCTCAAATCGAACTGCTGTTTGTTGAATATTGTCACGTAGGAAGAAGCAGACGAAAAGCTATGTACAATTATATTTACAAGAAAGTACGCTGCGCTTGGCCAAGAGGCAACAGCCCGCGCTAGCTTCTCATCGTCGTCGTCGTCTTCGCACTGCTCGCCTTTTCGTGATCGCACATATTGTTCCGTGGCAATATTATGAACAATGGGGTGTGACATCTTCAGCTATAAGAGTGGAGGAACTTTAGCGACATTAACAACCAGATTGCTTCGATTGCTCTATGTTGTCGAATGTATTTCTTCATTGAGTGGCCTAGCAGCTTGTGTTCTCCGTAAACCTGTGGTGAGAGTGTACGCAGCATCTTTTTGCACATAAACACTAATGCATGTTACCCACCAGTATATCTTCTGAAACGCTATCCACGCGCCCTTCATTTCATGCAAACATCGATGCTGTTATAACAATGAATGAATGAATGAACTTTATTCCCCTTTTTAGCAAGGGGAGGAGCCGGGGGGGAGAGAGGGAGGTCTAAGTAGTCCAGTCCCAGCAGGCGTCCATCACCACATTATGTGTAGAAGTCCGTCTACCAGTCGTGGTAGGCCTCCGCTACCTCCTCAGCCCACCTCAGGACTCGGTCCTGTAGGGTGGGATCGGAGCTGCGCAGGGCAGTCTCCCACAGCTCCTCGCTACTAATTAATGGTTTGAGCTTGCGGGGGGGAGTTTTGATGGGGCATTGCCACATGATATGGGAGAGATCTGCTATGGGGACAGGGCAAAAGCGACACTTGGGTGTCGGGTATGTGGCGGGAAAGAATAAGTGCAAAGTGCGCGGGGTAAGAAAAGTGCGAGTTTGTAGTTGTCGCCACAGTATTTCTCTTTGGCGCGTTCTAGGCACAGAGAGAGGTGGATACAATAGGCGTTGGTTTCTGTAATGTGTGCAAATTTCATGGAATGTGACGAGTGTGTCTTTATTGGTGTGTTGTTGGGAGTAATTGGGTTTTAGAGTTAGGCCCATATTTGCGGCCACTCGGTCCGTGAATCCTCGAGCAGCGGCATGAGCCATTTCGTTGCCATGGAGTCCTTGATGTGCTGGAGCCCATACGAGAGCGATGTCTTTTTCTGGTGGGTGAGCTACAAGCAGAGAGTGCGCGAGGTTGTTAATGTAGCCGCTACTGAAGTTGCGGATAGCAGTCTTAGAGTCACTAATAATGACGTCGCAATCGGGTAGTCCCGATGCAAGTGCAATGGCGGCCTCTTCCGCGTCACCCGCCGAGATGGTCTTGACTGATGCTGAACAAACAGTGTTGCCCTGGTTGTCTACGACCGCTACAGCATAACGATGTTTAGGGGTGTAGGCTGCAGCGTCCACATAGTACACTCCTTCAGCCTGTCCATAGCTGCGTTGTAGCGCCTTGGCTCGATGTTTGCGGCGTTTGACGTGAAATTCGGGGTGCATGTTTCTGGGTAGGGGCTGGATGTGGTATTGTCCATGTATGTTCGGAGGAAGTTGATGTCGCCTGCTGTCGTTGAATGGTGGAGCACGATGAAGTTGTCTCAGGATCTCACGCCCAGCTTCAGTTGTGGTGAGTCTGTGGTATTGTGATGATAGATGAGCTTCGGTTAATTCTTGAAGGGTATTTAGTGTGGCGGTGGCCATCACCCTTTGTGTGGATGCTCTAATTGGAACACCAAGAGCGACTTTGTGTATCTTGCGAAGCAAGCAATTCACAGTGTCCTCTTCCTGCCTAGAGAGTGAGAGATACGGTAGTGTGAAGGTGATTTTGCTTAAGACAAAAGCCTTGATTAGCTGAATTAGTTCCTTCTCTCGAAGCCCTCCGTGTTTGTTGGAGATCCTCCCTATCAGGCGGAGCGTATTATCTACCGTTGTTTGTAGTGTTTGCAAGGTATGCTGATTTGCTCGGTTGCATTGGAGGTGTAATCCTAGGACCCTTATCCTGTCTACTTGGGGTATAGGGTGCCCTTCAATCGTGAGTTGGATATTCGGGGGTGAAGTCCTGAAGCGTCTTGTGGGGCGTAGAAGGAGAAGCTGTGATTTGGTGGGGGAGCACCTGAGATTCAACTCGTGACCCACTTGCTCGACCTGATCAATTGCGGCTTGGAGGGTGTCTTGGATGTGCCCGTCAGAACCTCCGGTCATCCACACCGTAATATCATCCGCGTACAGTGTGAATCGGAGGTCAGGAATCTTCTTGAGAGTGAAAGCTATAGGTCGCATAGCCAAATTGAAGAGGAGGGGCGGCGAAAACACCCGTGTGCTTAGATTTAGGTGCACGTTAAAGAACCCCAGGTGGTCAAAATTTCCGGAGTCCTCCACTACGGCGTGCCTCATAATCAGAAAGTGGTTTTGGCACGTAAAACCCCAAATAAAAAAAAAAAAGAGGAGGGGCGAAAGTACTGCCCCTTGGGGCGTGCCAGTGCTTCCTAAACTTATTTGGCCAGATTGTTCGCTGCCTAATTGTAGCGTCGCAGTGCGCTTCGTGAGGAAGCTGCGTATATAGCTGTAGATTCGCTCCCCGCAGTTTATACTGCTAAGTTCGCGTAGTATGGCCAAGTGGGACACGTTGTTGAAGGCGCCTTTGAGGTCGAGGCCGAGCAACGCTTGTGTGTCACGTGCATCGCTCGGTTCGATAATGTCTTCTTTGAGCCTTAACATGACATCCTGACAAGAAAGAGATTTGCGGAAGCCAGTCATTTCCGAAGGGAACAAGTGATTATGTTCTATGTATTTGGAGAGGCGTAGGTGGATTACGTGCTCCAAGATCTTCCCTATGCATGAAGTAAGAGAAATTGGACGGAAGTTATCAATGTGAATTGGCTTATTCGGCTTTGGAATGAAGATCACTTTGGCTGCTTTCCATTGTTGGGGTATCTCTCCCACTTCGAGACAGTGGTTGTAATACTCGGTGAGTTTGCTTATGGATTGCTCATCGAGGTTCCGAAGCGTTTTATTAGTCACAGAGTCTGGGCCTGGTGCCGTGGTGGTTTGCACTTGGTTGAGGGCATGTCGAACCTCCGCTTCTGTGATGGGGCTGCAAAGCTCCTCATTGGGTTCACCAGCATAGTCAGGCATGGGTATTCGTAGGAGGGGGCATATGTTTGGAAGCCAGGTTGCTGAACATGGTCGGCAGGTCGGCTGCATGTTCATGCAGCAGTTTATTCATCTGGAGGTTGTTGTGCGTCCTAGACGTGGTGGGGTCGAGCAGGTGCCGGAGCAGTTGCCAGGTCTTTTTATTGCTGCTGAGAGTACCATGCGCTCCTTCGCAAACCTGAGTCCATTGCTGCGCCGCCAATTTCATAGCATATTGTTGGATCTGATAGTCTAATTTGGCGATTCGGATTCGGAGTTTACGATTGTAACGTGCTGTTAGCCATTTCCGAAGTAAAGCTTGCTTCGCTTCCCACATGTGTAGTAGCTTGGAGTCAATTGTGGCCAAGGGTGTGTCTAGCGGGAGAGTGGTGGTATGGGCCTCTACATCTGCTTGCAAGGCGTTCACCCATTGCTCAATGTCGGTAATGGTTTCTTCGTTAGTGTTGCAGCGAGATTTTCTGAATTCCGTCCAATTCGTAAGCCTTAGTGGTTTCGTAGCTAATGGTCTGTGCTTAAAATCTACACGGAGTTCGAGGATGTAATGGTCGCTTCCCAAGTTGTTTTGGAGGTTTTGCCACGTCGCCTGAGTGATGCGGTGAGTAAGGGTGAGGTCGGGGGATGTATCCCTACTGACGCTATTTCCTAGACGGGTAGGAAGAGTGAAGTCATTGTAGATGGTGAAACCTTGATTTTGTATGTGCTGCCATAGAGCTCTTCCCTTAGGAGTGGATGCGGAGTGGCCCCACATTTGATGGGGGGCATTGAAGTCGCCCGTTACGACTAGTGGCTGTTTATTGGCGTTAGCTTTGGCCTGGGCAAGCATGTTCTCAAAGCGGTGGTGTCGAGCATTGGGAGGGCTATAAACATTCAACACGCATAGGGTGGGTTGGGTGTGGCGTTGAGGTAGAATTTTGATGAAATCGTGGGGGATTTCAGTACTGCTGAATGTGTCCCATTTAACAGAAAGATGTCGCCTTGCAAGTATGGCAGTGTTGGGCTTGTCTACGTGAGGGTCTTGAAACGTATTGTATCCAGGTAGCGTGACTTTCCCGTGTGTTTCCTGCAAGGCTATAATGTCAGGGAGCTCGTTAAGACTCTGTAGAAATAGTGTTAGAGATGCGCGCTTGTTGCGGAACCCTCTGCAGTTCCACTGCCAGATGACTAGACTACGGGCTGGCTTCATGATTATTGTCATTTTGAAGGACGGGAATTTGGGACGTCGCGGAGCGTCTTCCCCAGCTGTCGATTAGCTCTTGAAAACGGCAAAACTGTGCAGATGCCTCACAAATAAATGAATCAAGCTTGCTCTGTAGTCGATTTTCAAGGGCAACAAGTTTGTTATCCAGAACGTCCATGCGGTCAGTGAGGACAAATATGCCGTTTTCAACGGTGTTCTCGGTGTCTGTTATTTCGGCATTCTTCCTTTTTGCGGGTGGGGGCTGCGTGTGTGATGAAGGCAGCATTGGAGTTGCGGCTTCCGTCGTAGCAGTGGATGCAAGTGTGTCCATGCGTTCTGTCGGAGGACGTGTGAGTGTGGGCGAAAGCGTTTGTGGGAGTGGTTTGGAAGTAGCAACAGGAGTGTCAGTGATATCGATGGGGGGGTGGAGCATTGCTTTGAGCTGCTTGATTTCGTTTTTAAGCATTTCGTTCTGATTTAGTAAGTATTTGATGAGAGAGCTATCAGCATATTGTGAGGAGCTGCTATTGTGGGAGACTACTCCTGCCCAGCTCACCTTTTTATGGTTGATGGGCGGTGTCTCCTCGCTGCGTGGGGTCAGCGGAGGCCAAGCTTGCTTCGATGATGGGAGCTGCGCCGATGCGCCAGCGTTCTTGCGGCTGCTGCTCTGCGGCGTCTCTTGTCCAGTGCGTTGATTGGGGGCCTGTACAGCGTTCCTGGCCGGAAGTGGCAGTTTAGATTCTGGAGGTGCCGGGGGCGGTGTCCGTGGTTTGTAGCGAAGTTTGCACTCTGAGGAACCAGTCTCGTGTGTTCCGGTGCAGATGATGCAAGTGGGAGTACAGCTGTGGTCCTGAGGAGGATCTGGCATGCCGCATTTTGGGCAGAGACATATGGTCACATTGGGGCAGACGTCTTGGCGATGGCCAAGCTGCCGGCACTTAGTACGCGCCTCCACTTTTTGTCGATATGGTCGGCAGCGGAGGTCTGTGCGGAGGTAGTCAATGTAGAAGGGGACCTTTGAGCCTTCGAAAGTGACCAGGATGGAGTCTGTAGAGCCCATTCTTCGAGCAGCTAGGATGTTGATTGCTGGATTGGACTCTCGAAGGTTAGCCAACACGTTCCCCTCTACCAGGGAGGCCGGCAGCTTGATGATACCGCTACACGAATTTTTAGGGTCTGCCACGTGCGTGGAGACTTCGTAGCTCTTGCCCATGATGGCGAGGGTGGCGATCTTCAAATAACGATCAGCCCTGTCCATGCAGGGAGTGCTTATGATGATTGTGTTGTTAATCTCGTTGGCCCGGAGTCGATCTAGCGATGCTGCAGCCGTGGAGAGACCAGTGGACTTGATGACGATGTCGCGGAGAGAGACTGGATGTATGTTGGCGCAGTTGACTCCACCGTGTACACGAAGAATTATTTTGTACTCTGCGGCTGGAAGTGGTGGAGGACGAGGCAGAATGTGGCTTACTTGTGGTGGAGTTTTGAGGGTGCTGGGCGAGGCTGGCGAAGGCTTCTTGGCGTCGGAGTAAATAAATTTCTCGCGCCAATCGAGGATCTCTTCCGGAGTCATGTCGACGCTGTCGACGACGCCGTCCTGACTCATGGCTGCTGCAGCTGCTACCGCCGACGCACGCTGCCGGCGTTGCGCGGCAGGGGCGCGGGGGCTCGGATGTTTCGAATAAACGGCGATGAACCGAAGATGACAGGTCCGATTTCCGCTGAAGAGGTGTCGTTCGACAGCGGGTCACTTACAGCACCAGTGATCCAAAAATCACGAGAGTCGAGGCAAGAATTTGGACACAGCACACGAAAAAAGACGGAGCCGATGCATCATGCGACCACAGCGTTCGAAAGCTCCGAAGCGTCCTTGTTATAATAAAGATGGTTACTTGCAGCAAGTGGGTGGGATTAGCACTGCCATTTCGCTCGGCCAATGCAGCAGTGCCAACAGTCAAAGGGAAATGTGCACGCTAATTCATAGGTCCAAATAAGAATATATATATATATATATATATATATATATATATATATATATATATATATATATATATATATATATATATATATATATATATATATATATATATATATATATATATATATATATATATATATATATATACAGTAAAAGCTCGTTAATTCGAACCGCATAGGGAAGCCGCTTCAGTTCGAATTAACGAAAGTTCGAACTAACGAAAGTAAAGGAGAGCAACAGTACACTGCGATTTGGAAGCAGTAGGGAATGTCAGAAATTTGGCGTGTCAGAGAGTGATGGCGTGTGCCGCGGGCACACGCCATCTTCAAGTCGAAGCTCTGGGTCCGACTGTGCCACACCACCGATGTCCACCGAAACGAACGTTAGCCGAGGCTTAACACCATCACAATGAATTGCGACGGCCGATACCTCCTAAGCTGAAAACAGAGGTACACAACCGATGAAGCCTGCAGAGACGAAGACGCCGAACATGTGAAGGTGGCGAATGCCCTGATTCGTTGGTTCTTGATTGCAAGCGCAGCTGCGACGTACTTGATTCGCTGTGTTTTGCCGCTTGCTGTGCCATCTCCGCACAACATTAGCAGCTGTACAAGATTTGCAAAGCCTCCGAGATTCGCAACGGGCAAGAAGTCTCGGAGGTTACGTAGAACGGAGAGGCGGCAGCCGCCGCTGCCTTCTGGCTGACCCCGCGTCGGTTAGATTTTTTTCCGATTATGCCTTCTCTCGCCGTTCTCTCCGTTTAGGAGGCAATACAGCCTTGTGTGTAGGCCGTGGGCGCGTTTCTCTGGGCGTGTGCCAGGCGAGCGTAGTTCGAATTATCCGCGAGGGAACCTTTTCGCGTTCGAATTAACGGACTTTTTTATACATAGACTTCTGTGGAGCTTGGCTGGACCAAATTGTACAGTTCGAATTATCCATAAATTCGAATTATTGAAGTTCGAATTAACGAGCTTTCACTGTATATATATATATATATATATATATATATATATATATATATATATATATATATATATATATATATATAGACGCTCGTATTAAGCGGTTTCTTGACGTTTCGGCCGGGGTCATGCCTTCATCAGAATACATTGCATGGTGTCAGTACTGTTAATGTACATGTGCCTATCAACCAAATGAAGATACGGTTACATGAAAAACGAACAAAATGGGCGAACAAAATG
The DNA here is from genome assembly GCF_038994185.2 of Dermacentor albipictus. Lineage (NCBI taxonomy): Eukaryota > Metazoa > Arthropoda > Arachnida > Ixodida > Ixodidae > Dermacentor > Dermacentor albipictus. Next base: position 306,050,132 of record NC_091821.1, read on the forward strand.
CATCTGAATCGTTCAAAGGATAGCTGACACGTGTATAGACCGATGGCGATTGCAAACATACCATCTAACATACAAAACATAAAAACGCACCGAAATGAATTGTAAAAACCAATCGCCACGTGACAACAAAACTTCGATATGTGCTCAATATGTGCTATCTTATCAAGCAAACACAGACACAGAAAAAGGGGAATAGCGACGTACTAGTTGAAGAAGGGACAAGTGACGGGCTACAAAGACAGGCACTCAATTTTCCTACACATACATTCATACCACACGCAACGGTATCAAATTTATAGATAAGGTGGGATTCGAGGGCTTCTCTATCATAATTTGAACGAAATCCAGATTCAAGCAACGTGACTCCCACCCCCGTATGCAGAGATGCAACTTAAGTCGAAGCACATGCTTGACTTGATCCGAGTGACGCCTATCGGGAACGCGCCGAAGGAAACGCAGTGAGCGTCTTTGGGCACGTTAACGCCAGGCATCATCTAAATCAAGTCAAGCATGTGCTTCGACTTAAGTTGCATCTCTGCATACGGGGGTCAGTTTATCAAATGAGTGGTCCGGAAGATGTACGTGTCTTGAGATGGGCAGGTTGGGCAACGTGTTAGCGTGGGATTTATGATTGTTAAAGCGGAATCTGAAAGGCCCTTCTGTTTGTCCGATGTACCGTTTTTTGCAGAGCGTACATTCAAGCATGTATATTACGTTTTTTGTGTCGCAGTCGATATAGCCTTTGATGTTTAAACCAAGGTTTATAGACGTACTAGTAACCTGTTGCGATGTGACCATGTAGGGGCATACTGAATATATCTTATTATCTTACTATATCTTACTGAATATACCGAATATATCTTATTGACGTTTTGTTGTCGCGTGACGATTGGTTTTTACAATTCATTTCGGTGCGTTTTCATGCTTTGTATGTTAGATGATATGTTTGCAATCGCCATCGGTCTATACACGTGTCAGCTACCCTTTGAACGATTCAGATGCATTTTGTTCGACCATTTAATTCGTTTTTCATGTAAACGTATCTTCCTTTGGTTGATAGGCACATGTATATTACCAGTACTGACACCATGCAATGTATTCTGATGAAGGCTGGACCCCGGCCGAAACGTAAATAAACCGCTTCATACGCGCGTCTACCTAACTGTGAATATGTACCCGGACCCACAACTGCTTTGTTTCTTATATATATATATATATATATATATATATATATATATATATATATATATATATATATATATATATATATTCCCTCCCCGTGCAATTTCACTGTGGAATAAATTACCTGAAGTAGTTAACGCTAATACAACAGAATCGTTCGTTCATCTTTCAAATAACCTTTTCTTTGACCTCTAAATTGCCGCAATCAAAGCAGTTTCTTTTGCGTTACGCCTTTTCATTGTTATTTTGTTTACGCATTGCACTGTTGTAAGTTCATGTTTATTTCTGTTACGTATAGTTACAATGATGTATGTACATGTTTTGTTGTGTTCTTAATTGCTAATTGGCAGTTGTAATTTACGTTGTTGTATGTACCCACTCCTGCTTGGGCCCGAATATGGCCTGCAGTATTTGTGAATAAATAATAAAAATATATTGTGAACAAGATAATATCGGCATATACCTGGCCAGAGCAAGCGGGCAGTGCAACAGCAATAGCAGAAGCAGATGACGCTGGTGTCGGTCGTATGCTGTGCCGTACTCTTCCGAAACATCATTGCGCTTTCGATACACATTTCACTTTCTAAGCAACTAGAAATATTCAGACGTTGCCTGTCATATTTCAATATGAATAATATCTTAATATAAAATTTCAATATGAATAATATTGAAAATATTGTCACGTGGTAGCGACGTTAAAGAACACACTAGCAATGCTGCGAAAGACAAAACTAGCTTTTATTGGGCGAACCTGTGCCACAAAGACAGGCTACGCTTAAAGTACAACAACAGCGGTGAAAACAGTCGGCGATCGTCGAAAATCCGATCCGCAGGTAAACCGCATCGGTTTTTATACATCCGTCGTCGAATGTTCCAGAGTAATCGCTGGGACCCGCGTGCCTTCCGCAAAGTTCTACATTATTCGCGTCGCGAATACATGCGATCAGATTATACAAGGTTCGGTCACAGACAGCAGATGGAACCATCGATAACATTCCAGAAATTTCTTTTACATGCAGGTGCGTCCTGCGCTGTGCGATAACATTTGTTAGGTGGTGAGAAGTGGTCGCCCGATAAAGATAAAGAAGTACACGTGTCAATATCATCTACTATTAGTAAGTGAACATTTTTCTGGTGTCAGTGCATGTTACGTTAGAATCCAGCCGGTGCTATCGACGCCTACGAAAAGTGGCCCCATTGGTCTTATGGGAATGGCACGGGCTTGCTTCGGCGAAAACGCCCCCAGACGGGCGCTGCGACCGACCGGCGTGCCTAGCGCACGAAATTTCAATATGTTCTGGACAACTCTCCGTACTTATAAACTAAAACGCTCTTAAAACCCAACTGAACTTAATATACAGTGCAAGAAGCAAACCGTAAAATTTGTTAGTATACATCAGTAACGTCGTGTAAGCTTGCGCGTTTCCAACCACCGATCATGCTATCAGTGGTGTAACAGCCATTTCAACTTTCGGTGCAGGTCCTGGTACCGGAAGAATGCCGATTTGGTGCAACAACAAGAACTTTTGGCACAGGGTCGAACGCACGTGTGCTTATCATGTACTATGCAAATATTAGCTGATATAGTCGATGCGTTGCGCAGGTGGGTTTGCGCGTGGCTCACCCTGCAAGCGCGGTCACGATAGGACGCGATGCACAAAGGGCGCTACGGCCGGGCTCGTCAATACGGCGCAGAGAAGACGCCACAGATAGATCGCCAACAAATGCGTGTTTATTAACCCAGGATGCAACACAGTGCGAAAGTCCTGGCTTGTGGGCAAAGAAAGAGTCACCGCAAGACCAATCCAGTACGCGCGCATGCACTGAACATGGCATCATGCAATATACTCATCTCATGCCATGCATATGTTAGGCAATTTTCGAATAGGGGCCGCAAAGTCATTGCGGCCGCAAAAAAAAAAAAGAAACAGAACCAGCAATATAGCGTCAGTGCCACTGCGCATACGCGAGACGCAAATACGTTTCTGCGTTTGCGTCGGCGACACTAGAGAGTTTTAGCCCAGCGGGTTTACGGCCAGCGGAGCGGAGCGGGCGAGCGGAGACGCGACTGCGCATGCGCACCACGCTGAGGCGGCCAGCGGTTTTACGGAGCAGCGTTTACGCCCGCTGGAAAGCACTCCCCAGCGGAGCGTATACGCAGCGCGCGAGCGTGCGTAAGGGCGCGCGGGCGTGTATGGGAAATGCAAGACGGCAGCCGCGAACATGAACGCCGGCAGTTCTGCATCGAAGACGGCGACTGCCGCGCTGACCCGTACATTAATACTCAGTACATTATTAACAAATAATGCACTGAGAACATGTAATATATCTTTATTCAACATTTCTTGCATAATAAAAGCAAGCGTAATTCAATTTCATTTCTCAGTAATTCCTATTCGAACCACTAGGTGGGGCAGCAGAGCTCCCCGCTCTTTACCCCGCTCGAGCGGGTGATCCGCTGGGCTAAAATTCTTTTTTCGCGCGCCGCTCCGCTGGCGCAACGGTGGAGACCGCTCCGCTCCGCTGGCCGTAAACCCGCTGGGCTAAAACTCTCTACTATTTCACCGCAATAGCGCAATGACACAAACTCGAAGCAAAAGCTTTTCGTCAACGAACATGGCGGCACTCATCGAAGGGACAGCTCTCGCCATGTACCACCATTCGCTAATACCATTCTTAACTATGCACCACATGCGATTCGGATTGCCGCCGCTGCTTTTCAAAGCCCCGCTATCCCCCACATAAACCGGAAACATTTAGTTTTAACCCTAGAATGTGACATCCTCCTTCGGCAAACTCCCGCTACCCCGCGGGTTCGATGAACACCGAAATAAGGCGCCAGCAAGAGAGTACAGCGGCGATATTATACGTCCGCCAGAGAAAAATGCGCAAATGACGAACCAGATAACTCCGGCGGGCCCGTAGTTACCCATACATTTTCTCACTATAAAGCGCGAAACTTTATGGAGCCTTTGCTTCCTTCTATGATAATGATGACCGCCTGCTGCTGGTCTTGATTTCAGTTTCGCTAGCTGCAAAGCATCGACGGAAGGAGTGCTTCACATTTATGCATACTCTGGAACAGGCTCGGCGAAATTTCCCGCTAAAGTACCGTTTTGGCGCGGAATGGCGCAAAGGCTCGCTCTCGGCGCAGTTTGGCGCAAGTGGCACAGCTGTTCCACCACTCTGCAGCGCTCCTGAGCCTCTGCTCAGCGTTTTGATTGCAGCAGACAAATAATAATAATAATATTTGGGGTTTTACGTGCCAAAACCACTTTCTGATTATGAGGCACGCCGTAGTGGAGGACTCCGGAAATTTTGACCACCTGGGGTTCTTTAACGTGCACCTAAATCTAAGCACACGGGTGTTTTCGCATTTCGCCCCCATCGAAATGCGGCCGCCGTGGCCGGGATTCGATCCCGCGACCTCGTGCTCAGCAGCCCAACACCATAGCCACTGAGCAACCACGGCGGGTCGCAGCAGACAAACAAGCACTCGTCTGCTCGTTCCGTTTGGTAGGCACGCATGTTTCTGCAATCAAATTATTTCGAGACACCCGAGAATGAGAAGCGCCAGAACGAGCACCGGTACTGCGCTGGTGGGTTGCACGGTGCTCCGTTCATGTTGCATCAGCCAGAAAAGCGGTCGTCTGGTTTCTCTGAAGAAAAAAATGATGATCTGTGACGAATGCAGCCACCATCATTTGGGCATTTCACTCCGCAAAAGAGCCCGGAAGGGCAACAAGAGTGTATATATATATATATATATATATATATATATATATATATATATATATATATATATATATATATATATATATATATATATATATATATATATATATATATAGTATTTATATTTGGCCACGGCGGCCGCATTTCGATGGGGGCGAAATGCGAAAACACCCGTGTACTTAGATTTAGGTGCACGTTAAAGAACCCCAGGTGGTCGAAATTTCCGGAGTCCCCCACTACGGCGTGCCTCATAATCAGAAAGTGGTTTTGGCACGTAAAACCCCATATATTATATTATTAATATTATATAGTATTTATTGGCTGAAAGGTGGAGAGGTTCGCCGGAGTGAAGTGCCTCTGGCCTGCTACTCTACACTGGGTAATGGGTTTGTGGAATAAGCGAGATAGGATGTGAAGAGGAAAGAGGGTGGTGGTGTCGCGAACACGATGAGGGCTGCACAGCATACTGTCTCTGTGCAATGTGTACGTGTAGGCGAAGGGCAACAAAACAGCCAATGTTCTCAGCGTGCTCGATCAGAACAGGCCCGGAGTTTGTTCTAGTCGTTGTGCAGGAAACGAATCGTAAAGGAATTAGGCTTTTACAAACCCAGCGCTTGCCGTGCGCATAAGCAATGTGCGAACGTGGCCGGAAACACCACAGCAAGCTATCGGCGATCCCCGCACGGACCCGCATGACCTCCACGACAACCACAACATCAGGTCCCGGAGGCCCTCTGTTGCACCAGTCTTTTTTCGTTTGGCAGCTATGACTTCAAGCTACAGCGACAGATGGCGCTGCAGTAGATCGGAGTGATTTAGCACCCCACGCCGTCATCGTGAAAAGAGCCATGTTTTCGCCGCCGGGCGAAACATTGTCCCTTCTACAGCACACCATAGCGCTACTTCGCAGGAAGCCTCCGCTTCGCCTTTGTTGCGTTTGATTCCTATCTTCGTTTAACTCCATGCGGCAATGATCTCAGTACATATAGCTCTCCGCATCCGATGGAGGCGCATGATTTTGGGTCAGTTGCGCGCCCAGTGGTGTAGAAAAGTTTGAAAAATATTGATCATGGAATCGAGAATGCTGAAGATGGGTAACGTTTAGGAGGAGACTGGTTTCTTCTTAAAGCCGCATGAATGAAGCATACTGACGTAAAATGAGCGTTGAGACGAGTTTTATGCACCACATATTTTTTCCTGCCACTTGATAAGATCCTTTAGTTTGTGCATCTCATCTAGTATTGCTCGTAGCACATCCCTCAGTGTATTGCTTTTTTTTGCTTCGCTGCCTTTGCGCGCATGTGCACCGCAGGCATTGCACTCAACGTGCCTTCTCATAATGAATTAGTCGCGAGTGCAACGTCCGTCCACGTCTTCTCAATGTGAAAGTAGCTCTTGCGCTGTGGTCTGTAAGCTGAACAGGACGCTTGCGCTATTTCAGTGCGAGCAAGCATGCGCGATCACCCACTGCACATTGCCTGTATCCGTGAGAAGACCCAATAATAATCGTCACCCACTCATGCATGCATGGCACCACAATTAAAAGCAAATTCAAGAAATTAAAAAAAAACGCAATGTGAACTGGCTAGCACTCATCACCCACAATACCAAGGGCATACGTACTTGCCAATAATTTTTTTCAGGACTTCCATTCAATGCATCTAAGTGACCGATGCGCACATCGAATTAAGCTGGAAGGAAAGCTTCTCTACAGGACGCTATCTCGATGTTCAGTAAAACAGGCAACGGATCCTAGTAATCACAATCACGAGCAGTGTGATCGAGCGGCTGTATCTTCGCCTTCGCACATAATTGCTCACAGTGGAAAGCAGAACATATAGTGCTGCATTTCCGACTAAATAACACTTTGACGACATGCAAGGTGATGGAGTCCCAGCAGGATATTTAACATACTGAGGACGCAACGTGATTTTTACGCAACGTACAAACTATCGCAGCAAAAACAATGATGAGCAGGCCGCAAGAATTTAAAAATGCAGCATTATGGGATGCCGTCATACGATCAGTAAAGTAATCGCCTTACCTCGCAAACAACTCTGTTATTTGTGGGAACAAAACTCCTTCGGCCATTGTTGTACAGCCACTATTTCTTGCTCAAGCTGTCACGCTTTCATTGTGATATCCTAACAAGAATGCAAAAACTTTCACTGGAGTTGCCTTAGTATGAGTAAGCATACCCCCAAATTTAAGTAGGCCCACATGCAAATTTGTGTAGCCAAGTTGGACATCCCTGAAATTTACCTTTGCCAGTCCCTCGATTTCAAATTTACCCATACCCAAATATCAAGTTGGCCAGCCCCAAATTTCTGTTAGCCCACCCACAAATTTCAATTTGGACCACCCCAATATTTGCGTTGGCCCATCCACAAATTTAATTTGGCTGAGCCACGTATTCGAAGTTGACCCAACCCGAAATTTCATCTGGTCCACGTTTAAATTTCGAGTTGGTCTACCCCAAATTTCATTTGGCTCATGTAAAGATTTCAAAGTGGCCCACCGTCAAAGTTAAGTTTGCCCACCTCCGAAATTCAAGTTGACCCAACCGCAAATTTCAGTTGGCCCACCCCTACTATAAGCTTTCCCATGCACTTTCTAAGCAGCCCTACTTTTCCCTGTGGGTATTCTCTTTACATTTATTTTAGTTTAACTTGTTCCTTATCGCAGATAAAGCTACCATTCGCCTACATTTACACTAAGTACAATAACGACTAAATGTCTTAGCTTTGCAAATTACGCATTCTTTTGCAGGTACAAGACATTACACTTTCCGACTGTCGGGGCTCAGTACTCGGCAAAGAACGCTTGCGTATTAAAACTTCATAACCGTTTTCAGGCTTGTCGATGCAGTTGTGTACGTGACAGCGTGGCATAGCGCTAGCACAGCACCACAGGAAAGACAGCCTGCAATGCGCCAAGTCAGTAAAGCTAAGGAGAAAAAAAGTGACAACGAAAAAGAAAAACACAAGAAAAACGCTAGAACGGCGCATTTTCAAGGGCAATGATAGGGAGACCAATCATCTTGCCGAAAAACGGGCGAAAAACCGGTTCCCGTGGAGGGGACGCGCAAGAGGCGAGGAGGTCACGTGGCGGCGCCAGAGTGCAAAGAGCGGCGGTACTTCCAAATTATCGGGAGAGTTCAGGTTCACATCCTCTGGCAGTTGCTACAGGCTCTGTTTGCACCGATGTACGAGGTTCACCTGGCGATGGAGAGACCTAGCGCCTAGCACGAAGCACGGAGAAGCACAGCAAGCGGCAGCAGGCCGAGCGTGAGCCGACCGACCCCTATGGCCTCGTCAAACGCTGGGCAAGAGCTGTTTAAGACTGGCAAAAAGCTTTTCTTCAGACTAGGGAGAGCTTCACAAACGGCTGCGGGGTTGTTTTCCATTTGTCGAATTTTAAGTAGCGATGGAACGATTGCCGTGCGTTGCAATGTTCGCGATCGTTGCAATAGCCAAAGTCGTCGTGGGAGCCCTTCGAAGCCGCATGGTGCTGTTCCGCATTGGTGCTGCTCTTGTTGTCAATACGGAAAGCTAGCACCATTGTGTTGCCACTCACGCCACGAATTTGCATCTCCCTCACTTTTCTTTCCAGTTAGAGACTAGAGTGCTGAATTAGATATGAACTTTACGATCCCAGTGCAACACCCTGGCTATGAAAAACGCCGCATCGGAGAGGCCCCGTATTTATATATTGACAGAAAACCGAAAAGCGCTAGGAGGCATTTCGAAAGCATCGGCTCCAGCTTACAGCGAAGAGAGAATGCCAATAGGCATCAAAGCAGGGCAAGCACTCAGAAAGACCGCGTGGGCGGCTGAGACCGGCATGTCGCGGGCTTTCAACTCCTCGTTCGAATTACCGATGCCCATTGTGGTGAAGTGGAAACAAACCACAGATGCCAAAATGTGAGGGCAACGATACACACCTGCCTCTGCATTACTTATCTGTAGGTATTTCTCCACATATCATTTGTTGAGTTTGTTCTGCAATAAAGCGGGAAGAAATCTAGTTGAACAAGCCAAATAAGCTAACAAGCCAATACAAATGGAGCGCTCATCGAGGTTCAAAGATCACTCTTTTGTAGCTCGCGAAGTGCAAATGACTCTAGCTCACGAGCAGTCCATGCGGCATAAATTTTTTCCTCCTTTACGTGGTTTTCCTTTCACCATCTTGTTTGTTATCGTCGGCTATTTTCCGCTTCCTTTTTCCGCAGTTCAGCAAAGCTACGAAATAAAAAGAATCTAGATTCCGAAATAATTGCTAGGGAGAGCGAGCCAAGTTGCGATAAAAGCTCAAAATTAAATTTACGCCAGTGTGTGTGCGGCCCTTGCCATTGGCTCTGTTGGTCTGCTGACACACTTTTTAGTCTCGCGCTTTCATCCTGGGAAACGAAAGTGTGACTGAACAAAATTCGAAGTGGCGTCAAACAAAATGTGGCATAATCTTGACTTTGACTTTGTTATTCGTAACCCCGGCCGCGTCGTTCTTAGGAGAAGGCACCGGGTCCTTTCGTAACTGCTGCAGGGTAACGCGCAATTTATCGCTGTTGCGCAGTTGAAAGCGTATCGTTAATCGATAAGAGATGAATGCTTTATACCCGTCTTATGATACTTTTATTTATATAGGTGAATGAACGCTAGACGTTATTGCACTCTAACTCTGCATATGAATACTTCATATCTCTCTTTTTCTGTTACTGTGAACCCAAGCCCCTGTCTGTGAAAGTATACCTGTCATGATGAGATGAAATACAAAGAAAGAACAAAAGAAATAACAAAATAAACACAACGGAAACGCAGGAATAGGGTATGACATAGGGATTCTCTTATCACCTGCTCTAGCCGTGCTGTTAGGTATTTAGGAGGTCGTTAGGACCGACTTATCGCATATCTACGCTTTTCCGATAGCTCCGAACACTAAATAACGGATCCTTATTTCCCCAAAATGTGCTTCCCGGAGTTCACTCCTCATTATTTCTGTTAGCTCATACGGATGTGCCAAAGCCTCAGATTACCTAAAGCGACGTTATGCTAACGTCAGATTGCCGGAACCTTTCCTAACTCCGTTCAATGCAAAAAAAGAAGGCAGAAATTTTTGCCTCCGAGTTTCGTCATCAGTATTTTTACCTTTGTGTGTTCCTAGTTTTCTATGGTGAAGGGCAAAACGGGGAAAGCGTTGGACCTTTGCGCATATAGGTAGCTCCTCCACCATTCCAGTAAATGAGATCCGGTCCTCGTTCCTTTCTTTTTTTTTTCCCCTCTTCATCTCTCCTTTTATGATCGCGTTCTCACAGTGCCTGGCACGGGCAAATGTCTGAGCGGCGTAATAAAATAGGGTGGCTGCTGTGTGACGTGCGGGTACAAGGCGTTCGATTATCGATATGGTACGTGGGGACCCAATTCTCGGCAGGAAGGGTTTTGCTCCCCACGTCCTGTCGCATCCGGAAAACCTTTACAACAGTGAGGCGCATTTATTTGGAAATGGTTAGAGAGGTTGCTCCAAGGGGCGTCGCCTACTTCGAGCCAGTTAAGCTGCCACCGTTACAGGCTGTGACGCAATAAATATTGTGCACAAAAACACACGATGAAACTACAAGCAATACATAGAGACTACATATTACGCACTCGACGCACATCGAGTGGAAGAGTTGGCATAGCAGGAACGCCCGAGTCGTGGCATTAAAGTAGGCCCTTCTGGTGGTGACAACACTGCACACGCGCGATCAGCCTAACGAAAGCCGTCTCCGAAGCGTTCTCAGTTACAGCGTATATCGCAGTCTGGCTGTAACTCACTCCGAATATAATTCGTGAAAATTTAATTATTATTCATCAGCAGCCATTTTCAGCAGCCGTGAAGGCGACTTTCCTTTTATTGCGATAGCAATATTATGGACCCTCAAAGCAGATTTCTGCCGTCGCCGTCGTCGTGACATTTCGTATGAGCGAACACGTGTGAGGGTGAGCCGGTGAGGGCGGTTGAATCGTGCATGCGCGAACGAGGAACGCGGCCCGGATGCGTGCCCTCTCGTGTGGTGCGCGAGGCAGGGGGGTGAGGCGAGGGAGGACGGATGTTCTCAGGCTGCTACGGTGCCTCGTTGTCCTCCTCGACCGCCGCTCCGTACAGAGTGGAGACAACCGCGCCGTCTACCACGGCGTCGGCCACGCGAATCGCGGGCGCCGTAGTAGGCGCTTTGGCGGACGCCGTAGGAACGCGTTGTCGGCGCTCGTGCGTCTTGAAAGCAATCTGCGACGTGGCTAAAGCGCGCGCCCACGCAGGCCTCATCTTCAAAGCGATCTGCGATGTTTGCAGAGTATGTGTAGTGCCGGTAGTTTCGTATGCGCTGTACTGTCGACGTTTCGTACGCGTTGAAGCGACAGATGCACAGAGGTCAATTGGCTCGCGGCTGCTGCCGCGATTCCTAACTTCAGCGTTTTCCCAGATAGTTTCCCATGTCATCGATCGATGTGCGCTCATGTTTACCTGTGTGCGCGTGACACCATGCTGGTTAATTTAGTTAAAACACGTTGACCGGCTAGTTGGTTTAAATCCATGACAGAATGTCTAAGCGCGACCGAACGAGGACGTAGAAGGAAGCGGACACAGAAGGACAGCGCTGTCTCTGTGTGTCTGTTTCTTTTTACGCCCTCGTGTAGTCACGAGGGCGTATATCATTATCATATATATATATATATATATATATATATATATATATATATATATATATATATATATATATATATATATACAGTAAAAGCTCGTTAATTCGAACCGCAAGGGGAAGCCGCTTCAGTTCGAATTAACGAAAGTTCGAACTAACGAAAGTGAAGGAGAGCAACAGTACACTGCGATTTGGAAGCAGTAGGGCATGTCAGAAATTTGGCGAGTCAAAAAGTGATGGCGTGTGCCGCAGGCACACGCCATCTTCGAGTCGAAGCTCTGGGTCCGACGTGCCACACCACCGATGTCCAATGAAACGAACGTTAGCCGAGGCTTAACACCATCACAATGAATCGCGACAGCCGATGCCTCCTAAGCTGAAAACAGAGGTGCACAACCGATGAAGACTGCCGAGACAAAGACGCTGAACATATCAAGGTGGCGAAGGCCCTGATTCGTTGGTTCTTGATTGCAAGCACAGCTGCGACGCACTTGATTCGCTGTGTTTTGGCGCTTACCGTGCCATCTCCGCACAGCATTAGTAGCTGTACAAGATTTGCGAAGCCTCCGAGATTCGCAGCGGGTAAGAAGTCTCGGAGGTGACGTAGACCGGAGAGGCGGCAGCCGCCGCTGCCTTCTGGCTGACCCCGCGTCAGTTAGCTTTTTTTCCGATTTTGCCTTCTCTCGCCGTTCTCTCCGTTTCGGAGGCAATACTGCCTTGTGTGTAGGCAGTAGGCGCGTTTCTCTGGCCGTGTGCCAGGCGAGCGTAGTTCGAATTATCCGTGAGGGAACCTTCTCATGTTCGAATTAACGGACTTCTTTATACATAGACTTCTGTGGAGCTTGGCCGGACCAAATCGTACAGTTCGAATTATCCATAAATTCGAATTATTGAAGTTCGAATTAACGAGCTTTCACTGTATATATATATATATATATATATATATATATATATATATATATATATATATATGTCATATCATATCATATATCATTGTTAATTTAATAAGTAAGCGAATGTTTACAAGTTTATTCGCCCGATAAACCTACTATCCATACTTCGTACAGTAATCTACTGAATCAGTGCTTCGCTTTCCGGCGGAACTGCCGATTTTTTTTTTCTTCTTTATTTCGTTTTCGTCAGGTCTACCAACGCCCGCCGCAGCAGTGTAGTCAGCGCTCATGGTGATTCGCGCACCTGTGCAGTAAACAGGCAACAGCGCTGGCGCCGGAGTATGCTTAAATACTACGCAACGATATACCTGATGTGATTAATGTGATTTGTTCCGTCCAAATGGCCCTGCCTTCCTTCATCAGATATTGCTTCTAGTAAGGCTCTGGTCGTTTTTATTTCGGTTCATATAGCTTGTACTGCGTTTGCTATGAAACACTTCGTACGTAAGGCTTATGCTGGCATTATCATGTTCCGTCATCGGCCAATGTTACCACTTCGTTTAAACCTGCTTCAGTTTATTTTGAAAGTGGCATACCTTAACAACTCAAGGAATAATGAGAGGAACTATAAAAGCCTTGATTCATTGTTTATGCGTAAGAGAAATGGCTCACTCCGGACATTCTTTCTCACCCAGTAAGCCTGTAATTAGCGCAATATATATTAATTAGAGACGTGAAAGGAGACGCTTATCGTGAAGAAAAATGATGCGTTTGAATAATAAGAAAGGTACCAGAACAAAATCTGTATCGATCGAACACCCAAATCGCGAGTGTGTCCTTTTTAATTTCCTTCTTTTTTAATGAGCCTCACATGACGCTTAGCACCCACTTTCAGTTTGGGCCCACAGCATGAAAAAAATGAAGGCCTCATAATCCGGATATCACGATACTTTCGCTCGAATGAAGCCAGCAAGAAATAAATACATAGTAGCCAACATCTGCCGAAGAGAACCAACCTTGTAGCAACCGACCGTGCCACACTTTTTCTTCCTGCATACAAACGAACAAAATAACGTTTAAAATCTTTTCTGCTCTAACAGATGCAGAGTTGATTCGCAACTTCGAACGCCATAAACGCGAGAATAAAGCCCTCGTATTGAAGCAAGCAGCTCCATCACTCCGTGACGCAGAAAACCTTGCGTCGGCGTCCGGCGTCCAGCGGCAGACATCACTTCGGCAAAACGAATGTCTTACCAAATTCCGAACCACGCATACCCAACCACTCTTCTGCCATCAAAGTTGCGCGGGCCTTATCTTTCGTTCTTTGTAAAGTGATTCCTTGAAGTTTTGTAAACAGGAGTTCACAAACAAATGCAATCAAAGAAAAAAACATCAACAGCACATATCTTTTCTGTTAGCTCTACTTAGACTAAAATATTAAAAGTGCGAAACCGTAACAGGAGATCGACCTACGGAAGAGGCCGCATTTGTACCTGAAACCTTGCCTTCGTGCATAGCGTTCACCGCCAGCGTTTCCCGGTAAACGTTACGGTTACATAAGCTACAGTTACCGCGAAGCATGAAATGCCGATACGGGTGTTTGAATGCTATCGCGTTCCACTCTTAAGAGGAAGCTTTAGCTCGGTTGCTCCATTTAAATATATGTAAAATGAGAATTCAATTTTCTGAGCAACCATTGAGCTAAAATTGACGAGGTTTCTTGCATTCAAAAGGAATAGTTTAATTCTAGTACATATACTAGTTCTAATTCTAGTACATATAAAGCGTACAAGATTATTATGTTACACATGAGTCTAAAAAAATAGTAATATGGAAGTAGAGCTTTTGAAGAAGCCTTGTACACAACGTAACGAATTCACGTATGATGTAAATTGACATAAAATTTGTCCGCTTTGAATGTTCTAAATATGCCGTTTACTGCTCTTCATGTAGAGCTATTAATTTATAAACTTCGTGCTCCCATATTGTGCAATCTTTTGAAATTTTGAAAATATTTTTTATCAGAACGCAGGCTCAAAATCGGAATCACGCTACCAACAGTCTCTAGAATTTAATTTTCTCTCTGAAATGAAACAAATTTCATTAAAATCAGTGCAGGGGTTATCTCAGAAGAGCGTTTCTGCGTTTTACATGTATTTGAATGGGCCGCGTTTGAATAGGCCCGAGCTAAAGATTCCTTTTAAAGGGGCCGTGAACCACCCCTCGGGCTTGGTCAAGTAACATAGTCCGTGCGTAGCATACGCTGTTCTGAACATCTCAGCCAAGTTCTGCTGTCGTACGCGATCCGTGGAGCTCGTAAGCGGAGTGCGAAGTCACCTTTCTCTCAAACGCTGTCGTTTCAAAAACCTCATGATCCTCGCTCTTTTCTCTGTGCTTTATTTCGTCGTAAAGCACACTCCAATACGCGGCTGCTATTAGCCGCTGCGCTCGGCTACACGGCGGACGCCGCGAGGTGCTGCCACGAGTCCAGTGGCTAAAGTGGCTAAGCGCACTGCGGCTTTCTGAGGAGAGCCGCGTCTGGGTTACGTTTAGCGCAACATAGGCACCAAATCGGAAACTTGAACTGCGCGCCATGGTGACGTCTCTGCCGTAGCCTTCGCAGTGCAAGGCCGATATTGGAGGAGGAAGGGGAGCACAAATGAGGCCGTGTTTGCTTGCCGATAACTCCGCTTGTGCTCACTGCATTGAAGTACTTTTTGCGGCAGAGTGGTTCTGAAATAGCCTATCTTCAATGCAAATGTCTTTCTCCACTTCAATAAAAATTGGTTCAGGGCCCTT
This sequence comes from Dermacentor albipictus, assembly GCF_038994185.2. Taxonomy (NCBI): domain Eukaryota; kingdom Metazoa; phylum Arthropoda; class Arachnida; order Ixodida; family Ixodidae; genus Dermacentor; species Dermacentor albipictus. The sequence continues at coordinate 306,065,417 of NC_091821.1, forward strand.
TTAAGTGTCCTCCAAATTTTACTCACGAGCGCCGGTCATCGCCAGGTGCGTGTAAAAGATTGCAGGGTGTTTCACTTACCTTGAGGCAAATTTAAAAAAAAATATCCAAATGCGACGTAACTGGACAGAAGCAACGTACTGTTGCTTGCCGTCGCTTGGGCATAGCCAGATCGTTTTATTGCCATAGCAATTACAGGGACACTCATTTCTGCCATCGCCGTTGCCGTGAGGTTCCGTATGAGTGAAAGCTTGCGAGGGTGAGCCGGCGAACGCGGTTCGATCTCGCGAGCGCGAGCGGCCCGGATGCACGCACTCTCCTAGGTGGCGCGAGGCAGAGGGGTGAGGCGAAGGAGAAGGGGCGTTCTCCTCCGGCGGCTGCTACGGCACCTCGTTGTCCTGATCGCCCGCCGCTCCACACAGAGTGGAGACAACCGCGGCGTCTACTACGGCGTTCGTCACACGAATCGCGGACGATGATGATGACCCGCGCGGGCATCATCTTCAAAGCGATTTGCAATATTTACAGAGTGCGCGTAGTGCCGGTAGCTTCGTATACGCTGTGCTTTTGACGTTTCGTTCGCGCTGAAACCAGACATGCATGAAGGTAAATTCGCTTGCTGCTGCCGCGAATCCTCACTCCAGAATTTTCACGAAGAGTTTCCGCGCTCATCGGACGAGATGTGTTCATGTTTACCTGTGCTTACTTGTTCCCGCGTGACACCATGCTGGTTAATTTAGTTAAGACACGTTGATGGGCTAGTTGGTTTGAGTCCATGATAGAATATGTAAGCGTGACTGAAGAAGCAGACACAAAAACACACAGCTCTCTCTGTGTGTCTGTTTCTTTCTACGCCTTGGTTGAGTCACGCTTACATGCTCTATCATTTTTAATTTAGTTAGTAAGCGAATGTTTACAAGTTTATACACCCGGTAAATCTACTATCCTTACTTCGTACACCTATCTACTAATTTGTTATCGCAATCGGTGCTTTGCATTTTGGGCGGAACAGCGATTTTTTTTTACAATCTGCCTAATTACAGAATTAGTCCTAATTGATTGATCAACTTCATCAACATTATAATTTGGTTAAAAGTGTAAATGTGTCAGTTGTAGATCAACATGAAAAGCTCCCAGTACAATTTTCTGTAGATCAATACATGCTACGTAGAAATTTTTCTTCCTAGAGTGCAAGGAGCCCACGAATACACGCACCATTGCCGCACGACCGGCTGCTCGAGGCACTATGCGTGCATTCGCGGGGTTGTTCTCATGGCAGTGATTTCAACATCTCTAGATAGCTTCCACACTAGCCAGATAACCACCGGTGTTGGTAACCGTGCTGTTTACATGGACCTTCGTCGCAGGGTTGACGAGTAGCGTTCGGGACCACCCAGCAATTTTATCGCACTTGTACCTTCGAGACAGAAACGCTCCAATCAATTGCTGCTTCCAGACGATACGTGACATAATTCGGCACTTCAGCCAGTATAACGGCGGCGCAAATGTTACGCTCGTTTGCTTTCAGTCACTTCATCTTCGTTTGCTGTAAAAAGGAAGGAAAATGCAAACTAAAGTTGAAAGTGCAGTAAAGCGCACGAATATAGTAGCTAAGACGCCGCGAATGTGTATTTCCTTTCCATAAGGTACCATTGCCACTACCTTTCCCTCTTCCCAAGAGCTATGATTCATTGCCAGGACACCACTGGTTTCCTTTTTGCTTAATAAACATTTATAAACACAGCAACAACAACAGCACAGAGCAGATCGTCATAGAGGAAATCAGCTTGAGGGTAGAGGGTACAGTCATGCACGAAATACCAAAGACATTACAGAAAAAGGTCTTCTCCATCAACAATAACAAAAACAAATCTACCTTTCACAAGTTTTCATCGCCTTCACACACCAACATATTCCGTGTCGACACACACTCTTATTTGTTTTACCAGTTGGCTCGGCCACCTCCTTTGCCTCAGTTCACCTTCCATCCGCTCCCCGCCAAGCTCCCAGAAGCTGGCCTACGGCGCCACACACGCGCATTTAATGCTCCCGCGTAACTGCTCCTTTACCCGTGATCAGACCCAGGCAGCTCTCTGGAGGCTTTTTGGCAGTGGCCGCTCTGACGCCGCCCGTCGTCACCTGTGTCCGAATGCCAGTATACTCGCCGACGCAATTCGCGCGTCCCAAGGCTCGGCCTTGCGGATGTGGCACATGCTCGACAGATCGTTGCGGCTGTGCCCCGGAACTTGTGCCACCGCGCTCAAGACGCACCAGGAGACCAGATTTATTCTCGGTGCCGGAAAGCGTTGCCCGACGGACCACGTGCTCTGGGAGGTATGGTCACACACACTGATGCGAAAGCAGACGGCCACACCTTCTCCTCGTTTCTTGTTGCGTCATGCAACGCTACAAACACTTGGTATCTTAGAGTAACGGACTCTGCGATCATGTTCACACGGCTGCGGCAACCAAAACCTGGCTTTAAACACATGTTGGATAAAACCTACGCGCAGTCTAGCAGCCTCTCGCTCGGAGACATGCAGTCGATTCTGAAAATTTGACTCCAACTTTCAAGAGTCGCGGGGAATATAAGCAATTTTAGCGTCTTCTGAGTAGCTAGATTACCGCACCAGAGTGCAATGTGTTGGTGAAAGGCTTAGTCTGTAGCCTACAGCGGTAGTGGATTGAGCAGCGCACGGTATACGAGCACTGAGCATGGCACGCAGCGAAAGTAGAATGGCAGTTCGTGTGGCAAGCAGGGGAAGACGGCAGACGCCCTCTTCTATCATCATCATCGTCGTCGTCGTCGTCGTCATCGTTCGGACTGGTGTTTATTAGAGAGGGGAAATATGGGCAGCCATCGGCGACGGTATCGGTTATTTACAATGCATACGGTTCAAGAGGAGGCACCGGTCAAATGAGAATCGAGTGCGCAGCACGAACGAAGGCGGAAAGGCCGTGCACTCACATAATCCATTCCGTACAAACGAAAAGGTCGAACAATCCGAACTGTTTTTTTTTTCCACTGCAAACTCACTGCAAAATAGTTCAGGTGTGTCGGCTCCATTCATACCGTTACAAATTACAGACATCGCGTCGCGATAAGTTTGTTTCCTTACTCGTAGCAGTATTAATCCACGTTCATGTATAGTGGCAGAGGCGGTAGCTGTGGTACTTGAGTAGACAGCGCCCAATACGAAGCTCTACTTGCGCATATCCGCGCACATCAGTTCGTTCCAATTCGTAAAATCACTAGCTGCCTATCACTCCACAGCTTTTCGCTTGCATATGTACATACCCTTCGTCGTCGCTACTACCGTGGCTGCGTGCTGCGACGCCCTTGTGCCTCTTAGCGCCCTAAGTGGGGACACGCTCGTTAGCATAATTGGTCCGTTGGGACCGTTCACTGCCTCGAACGACAACGATGACCACGCTGTGCCTGGAACGGACGCGAGCTGCTTCTGCCAGGGCCAAGACTGCAGCACGACGCATTCAGGTGTGCGCGCACGTCTGTGTGTTTGTGTGTACGTTATGCGTCGCAAAGAGCGCGCCATATGCTGGGCTCTTGTTGACGTTATGTCGTGCTGTGCATTAAGACAAGTGCCTCCGGTGCGCTGTGACCGCCTTAGAAACTCCCGTTTAGGGGAAGCTGCGCGAAATCGTTCCTTCCTCCATATTTAGTTTTATGCTCGCATTTTTTTTTTCATTCTGTACTGCACCGGCTCTGTTTTTTACTCTTTCTTTTTCCTTCAACGCAAAAACGCGTATGTGCAAACGACTGCATATAGCTGATATATTTGCGACCAGAACAGGCTCACTACCAAGGTCCGTTCTCTACATTTAAGCCCCCAACAAATCGCAGCCAACACTTAACCACGATTGGGTGCGCCATATAAGAAAGCTGAGGAGTCTGGGTCCACTAAACGCGTTCACAAAGCTTCCTGCGACTTCGACAACAGTGGCACACTGAGCGCGCTGCCAAAACTAAGGCAAGAGAGACTGAAAAGGCACAAATAAGAGATTACTGAAATATAGTCACAGGCTCAAGAGAGTCTAAGAACAGAGGTAACATTTCCCAAAACGATTGAGCACATAAGCGAGGGACTTCAACAACAGTGGCACTCTGAGTACGCTGTCAAACCTCTGGCAAGAGAGACAAGAAAGGCGTAAAGAATAAATTATTAAAGGATGATGATGATGATGATGATGATCATGATCATGATGAAAAACTTTATCCCTCATTAAAGGGAAGGGGACAACGGAAGAGAGGGTGGAGGAGGAACTACTTGAAGTAGGCCTCCCTCATCCTCTCAGCCCACTCCAGGATGGCCTCCTGAAGGTCGGGCCTCGAGCTACACAAGGCAGCCTCCCACTGTTCCTCCCTAGTTAATAATTGCTTGAGGAAAGGGGGAAAGTGGTGCTTATGGCACGCTCACATGATGTGGTTTAAGTATGCTTTGGGAGAGATGCAGAATTTGCAAGAGGATGAAAGGTAAATGGAGGGATGAATGCAGTGGAGGAGGTAAGTGCAGGGAAAAGTGCGTGTTTTCAGCTGTCGCCACAGAACTTCACACCTGCGCGGGGATCTGCCCATGAGTGGGGGAAAAATTAAATGCTCTAATCGGTAAGGTGTGCAGATGTCACAGGCTCAAGAGAGTCTAAAACCAGAGGGGACATTTGACCAGCATTTCGGCGTGCAACCTGTGCGGGTACGACGATACGATAGAACACCTTCATTGCCATTGCCCATCATTCGACGCGCAACGATATGCTCTGCAGGCTAGACTCATCCAACTGGATAATAGAGTGCTCTCAGAGGAAAATATCCCGTGGTCATGGCCTATGGATGCTTTCATCCGCAAGGCCCCAAGTCCTTCTGCATTTGTTGAAGGCGACTGGAGTGTATGAACGCTTGTGACAGCGGACATTAATCGGTGAATGTGTTCACAATGACTGACTATTTATTATTTTTCTTCTATTTTCCTCTTCTCGTACACCCTCCAAAATTATAGGGTATAGCAAACCGGGCACGTCCTTAGTTCGGCTCCCTACCTTCCTTTTCCCTTTCTCCGTCACTGTCTCTGTGAATTATCGTGACTTTGCGGGAGCACACCATAGCGGTATGCCGAAGAAGTGAAGCCACGATAGCAAAATGCAGAGCTCAGCGACTGCGTACTAATCAGTCAATGCTAAGTAAGTTAAAGATGGTTTGAGAACAAGCACTTGAAGAGAAAACCACGAAAAATGAGACGAAAATGACCATACACACTAAACATTTTTACACTCTTATGGGTGTTAATAGGGGTGCTTTCGGCATTTACACCCATGCCCACACCCTTCTAGCACCCTTTTCGGCCAAAGCACCCTATCACAAGGGTGGATACCACACATAAGGTGTGACTTTGCTCAAAGAAGGGTGTTAAATCGACGCCTGAAGGGTGTTGAACGTATTGATGCATAAATCTGAGTAACGTGTACACGTCCACGCATTGAGCAATGTGTGTATGTATTGCATTTTTAATGCGAAAGCGTTTCATGGCCTTTCAGGTAGGAAAGGTGGCGTTCTCCGCAACAACAATCCATACGGGACCCTGCTCATGCCAATCTTGTCATTTCCCTTGAAAGCATTCAGAAAGCATTCAGAACCGCGCCGCCCGTTTTATTATCTCAAATTATTCACTTCATTCTAGCGTCACGTCCATGAAAAGAACACTAGGTGAACCTGACCTTTGGTTACGTCGAAAATACTTTCGTCTCTGTCTTTTTCATAAAATATGCTAATTTAACCCTTCTCGTAAAGAAAATCTTTTCACCACACGAAGTTCTCGTCTCGCATCGACCATCAACACAAAATTGATGTTCCATACTTCCTTTTTGCTAAGAACAGCCACTGAATGCAACCGCCTTCCCGCCTCCACAGTCTCAATTTGTGACAACACTAATTCAAGGTCGCCGTTCAAATTATCTTATGGTTTGATGTTCTATTTTTGCGCTGCATTGCAATTATTGCATATTTTCACCACTTCTTTCTGTTGTGCCTACTAGGCCTTGAATGTATATAATAAATAAATAAAATGTGAAGTCATCACCGTCTTGTATGACGTCAGTAGTGATACAGAAGGTAGTAAATACAACAACGTTAAGTATGAGCAATTATGGGTAAATAATGTGAAACAATGTGAATAAGGGTGGAATAAATTGCATTAAGGTTCGTACAAACTATAGCACGGTGGATTACGGGAGATTAAGGTAGAATTGTGAAGAACACGTGACAATGTATGAACTAACGTATCATGGTCACGTGACAATTGCAAGTGTAGATGCGTGAAGCGATTAAGTTTTCCCATTCCTGAATGACTGTCGATATTTCTTCAAGGATTCTGATGTTACTGGCATGACGGCCACTCCAAAAATGTATCATCCAGAAAAAGAACGCCCTTTCACTTACAATTCCATTATCATTAATTTTCGTGCTCACAGGAATATTAACATGCAATTAAACACTTCTAGAAAAACTGCAGTAGCAGAGCGAAAACACGAGAGCAACTTGCGCAATTCTGCACTACTATTTCGGTGCCCTTAATAGCCCAACAAAAAGTGGTGAAATGGAAGAAGCTGTTTGGATACATTGCTGAACAAACAGGGACGTGCTGTTCGACGAGCCTCTGCTGTACAATGGAATCAACGTACAATTTGCATGGTGAATCCATAAAGAAGACTTATAGAGGCGAGATCACGTTGGAAGTTCTCAAACCCAAATTTTCACGTACCTTGCCTAATTCATTCATAGGTGTACTAAGCTACTGATCTGCTTTCTAAGTGCTTTCTAAGTCCTCAAATACAGCTTGTAAGGCTGAGCCTATATATTAAGGGCTGGTGTCGTCAAACCTGTAATTTCTTATCCAGAGCATACGCACTTGCAAACGCAGTCTTCAGTCTCCTTATGAATGTTTACGCGTCGCTGTCGCACGACCAAGATGTGAGCGTCTTTATCGAGCCATGATATCGCTGAAACTACACTGTGACCTCGCAAAGTTGCTTCGTTCGGACGCAGCGAATAATCTAATCGCACCAGCAGAAGAGCGCCGATCGTCTCGCTCACGGTCCCGATTTGTGTACTGTACCCTCAGTGATGCAGCACAGACTGCGCCCCCCACCCCAAAATAAAATGCCCGGCACGAAACGTAGTAGCAACTACCCGCCTCACCGCTCTAGTTAGAGACCACAACGAAGCAGCAGCAAACAGGCGGCCATGCGAGCAAGCAAACCTGTCAAAATAAACGCCCCATGCCCAATGAAAAGCGACCGGAAGTGACGGCCGATGCTGTACCATCACTTCGGCGCGCGGCAGGACGGGAAGGCGGAAGCTGCGCCATCATGCTCGTTTTCGCGTGCGTTCGCGTCGCGCGCTGTGCGAAGTAATTTTAAACGTGTGATTAGTTTTGCGCGCGGGGTGGAAAAAGATGTGGCCCATGCTTTGTGTATTACTCGTGCCCCACTTCAAAGCAAAGCGTTCGTACGCACTGGAAGATGGATCCACGAAGGCTGAAACGAGAAGTTGCAACGTGCCCGGTCGGTAGTACTGGCATGATGGAAACTTTCAGGCAAGTGCCCCTTTATTTGGTATTTGTTTTGTTCGCTTTAGAAATATCTCACTGTGATCTCGTAGCATAATTCATAATTCGCTAATGTAAGAGCAAGCGCAGCTGCACTCCTACTGGGGCAAGTTAACTACCTCGATCGCGTCCCGTGTGACTAATGTTTGTCAAATCTACATCGGGCGTGGTGCGCCTGCATAGTTACGCTTTGTTTCTCAGCGCTTGAACGTTCATTGATGTGATTCTCTTGTGCGTTCAGCGCGGCTGCTTGTAATACGGTCGTTCGCACTTCAGTTAAATGTGGTCGACCACTTTTGCGTCGCGTAGAAAAAGGACTGGCTTAGCCACCTTTCGAAGGAACCGGGGCGGTAATGGTTCTCCCTGATGCGGTCGCGTGCTGCTGTTGCTGCTTGCCGGACGTCTTCAGCATTTCGGCTCGCTTTGTCTGCGTGTGCGCGTGCTCGCGCTCGGCTTGATTTGTGTGTGCGCTCAGCTCAGCTCGCTTTGTGTGTGTGTGTGTGTGTGTGTGTGCGTGCCTGCGCTCGGCTGGCTGTGTGTGTGTGTGTGTGTGTGTGTGTGTGTGTGTGCGTGCGTGCGTGCGTGCGCGCGCGCGCGTGCGTTCAGTACATGCCGGTTTGTATGGGCCGGCGTGTTTGCGCGTGTCTAGTGCGTACGTGTTTTGTGAGTGTGTTGTCTGTGGGTCGCTGTGTGTGCGTACACGTGTTAGCGTGCCTGCATGCATGTATGTGTGCTTGTTTGTGTTCATCAATGTGCGCGTGCGCGCTTTTGTGTCTGCGCTTTGAGAGTGCGTATACTTGTGTGTGCGTGTGGGTGCGTTTTGTGTGCGTGCGTATGTATTGCATGAGGCCGGTAGAGTTTTACTCGCAATAAAACTCTTCCGATTTGGTGCAGCGAGTGTTCCCGCCTGAAAGCCGAGTTTGGTTTCAAGCCACCCTGGACAACTGCTGTATGAGGCGCCGTTTCTCGGGAGGACCAGTGGGAAGGCGCCAAGTATACGCTTCGTCCTTTTTCCTCCCATGCCCTGATGAATCGATATCCTTGTTTTTTATTGTGAAAGGAACGTTACATCCAGAGCATAAATAAATGATTAAGAAATCTGGTAGTGTGTTTCGCCATTACGATAATTCCGATCTTAAAGACGTGGATTTCCCAATAGCCCACATTTCTTTTGATGCAGACAACCGCTGAAATTGTTAGCGGCAGGTTATTCGAGACGTTCTACGTATATAGCAATTGTCTTCAGGAGCTTTAATGAATTTTGAAAATTTGAAGTGTTGTGCTTTAGAGGTATCATATACAAGCTTTAGGTCTCCGGGTAATTTGCATGCCCTTCGAGAGCTGTCGCCTATAGCCCTATTGAAATTCGTAACTACAGTTTGGAGCACTGGGGAAGCTAGAAGGCTTGTCCTGGCTCTCGAGAAAGTGTTTAAGCTGGAGGTGTAGGTTGAGGAGTTTGGGGTTGGTAACACAAAGGATTTTTTATGCCTTAGCAGTAGGAGTGACACAGGATTAAAAAAAATGTATGTGTGTCAAGCACAGGAAGCTGCTCATGTGGTAGAAGCATGTGTGTGTGCGTGTGTGTGTGCGCCCATGCATGCGTGCGTGTGTGTGAATTCTCTCCTCAAAAGGGAGTATGTGTGTAAGTGAGCTATTTCATTGCTGGTCTGTTTGCCAAGAATTGGCAAGAAAACACAATAATCAATTTAACGTGAAATAATAAATTTCAAAGCATACTGGCGTACTGGCGACAGCAGCATACAAGCATGTAGCTGTGTGACAATCTTAATGCATGACTGCAACATCTGGAAGGAGGCTTGCTTCTTCTTCAGTAAGCAGCACAAAGTCCATATTCTTGGCTTTTCTTGTGCAAACCAAAACGAGGCTCATTGCCAATGATCTTGTCTTTTGCTCTAATAGCATTTGTTTAACTTGTACTTAGAGCGTCGTTTCTCGCAGGTCATGCAGATGGTAGCAGCAATTTCACAATGTCCAGCCTTGGCGCCCCCCATCAAGAGCAAGCCACTTGCGTTCGCCTTCAGACAGATGGTTAATGTCTTCTTGAAAGCGGTTGAGAAGACAACATTGTAAGTAGATATAGTTGTGTAGGTAAAATAATAAGTCAAGTTATAATTTAAAACTCAGGCTCCTTGGCCGCCTAAGCTTGATATGATGTGCAGTTGTCTGTGGTTCTAAATATTGCCGATGGTACAGTGCATACTGCAGGTATGACTGCTGATCCAAAGTATACATTTGCATTTTCTTGATGGTCTTTCATAATGAGGATTTTCTTTGTGCAAGAATATTCACAGAATGCCGGGGCATTGTAGCATCATATTCTTTATCGTGCATTCACTGCTAATTTCGTATGACCTTCCCGCTACCAATTTATTTGCAGGAGAGGAATATTTGTTTACTCTCTGCAATGAGCTTGTTATTTGCTCATTGCATTACACTCTTCTACCTTTAATTTATTCCCATATAATTATCAAAACTTTAAAATTTCAGCTGTTTTTATTTTGAATACAATATCAAAATCAAAATGCACCGGATTGCAATCTAGACTTCAAGGGATTTGAAGAAATAACAAGAAACCAGGACCTCTCGGGAGCGTTAAAAGAATGTTTCCGCAGGTAATGTGCCTAATTGTACTGAGCTAGCTGCTCACGAAAATTGCAAGCATATTTCATTTCACATAGTTTTGCAGGATATAGCAGGCCTATCATAGTCTCTGAGCACAACCTTACCTCATTTGCATCATGAAAATGTCTCATACTTAATTTGGGAAAAGTTTTGAAAAATGAATGTATCATAATTTTGAAACTACACAAAGTATTCGTTGAGGCTAGACAGTTTTCAAACAACTTGACCATGTTGAACTTAGCCATTACAGGACGGAAAAAAAAAACATGCACAGGAGCACTCATTCAATGAAATGTGAGGCTTGTGGTTATTTTCCACATGCAAAATGTACTTTTAAGCGAGAGAGGGCAGGTAGCCAATTTACAACCATTGTGACTCATGCGGGTAGTAGCAACACAGGATGAGAAATGGTTGTGTCTCTGAGGTTCATTGAATATGTGAAAACTCATATACAGTACCCCCCCCCCCCTATGAGGGGTAACCGTGCAATATGTTTTGGGCAAGAGAGACGATTGTTCTAGGAGACAAGAAATTTCAGGCTCTAGTTGAGAGGCTACAGAAAGACGGACCATGTAAATAGTCACAGATTAACATAAACTGCATCAGAGTGGCATCACAGTTTAGAGCATGAAGTGGGAGCATGAGGAAGGATCATAAGTTTAAATAAGGGAATACTACTTGTCAGTGCATTGCCAAGCTAACCCATTGAAAGAAGGGGGCGTGCTCTAAGAAAAATAGTTGACAACACATGCTAAATTTTCGAGGAAAGTATGCCAAAATGCCCATTCTTACTAAATTACTAAATAAGAAATACAGGATAAATTTTAGGATGCAGAAAGTGTCTAATAAACTGCATTGGAGAGTTGGATATTGTTGGGCTGGATGCATGTATTGCAGAGCAAATGAGAATGCCAGTGGGGATTCCATCAATTTCATTTTGTGTGCACTCTCTGTAAAACAGTTCTCTTTGTCTCCTAGTGTAATAATGTTGTGTAAAAACAGTCATTTTTAATGCCTTGTGCATTTCACTCTTAATGTGCCATATCCCGTAAGCTTCTCACCTGGAGTACTTATAAAGTGTAATGCAGATATATTGCAGATTTCATAATGTCAATTTTGTATTAAGGTCACATACACACTCTTGGGCAAATGTCTGTTGTTGAGAGATGTCATTGGTAGTCTTTAAACTTTATTCACTCTTATTTTCTACGGTGAAAAGGCTACTGTAAATTTATGTTTTTGCTGCTGTATGTGCCTTGTGTTCACAATGACAGTGGTTTAGCATTCACAGTAACATGCAATTCCTTAATTTGCAAAATAGAAACTTCTCCTACTTTTCACTTGTCTTACCCAGTTGTCTGAGTGGTGCATTCTGCCCAGTCACATTAATTAAGTTTATTACTTTGAGGAGCTTGTTGCTTTATCAAATTTTCCGCAAAGTACATGTGTAATTGCACGGACTGAATTCTCATGATTCTCTTCTTATTTTGCTAATGCAGGATGCAAGATTCCAGCAATGCCATGCGCTGCATTTATGGGTCAAGATGCTCAGAGAATGGAGTCCCTGCACCTCGTGATTAACCGTGAACATTTCTTTTTCTTTTGGAAAGCTAAAGGCCATTTGCTGCATCACTTGCATTTTTGCAGCTCAGATGTGTACTATATTTTTCTAATTTTGAATGAATATTGGCTGTTCAGTATAAAAAATGACGTACAGCGTGAAGGACAAGGACTGCGAGAGACACACTCCACTGACTTTCAACAATATTTTGTTGCGTTGCCACATCGTGTGTGTATACACAGAGGGGTCATGCGCAGAAAATGAAAGCCAGTCACAAGGGGTGTTCCAACAGCAAGTCATTGTAAAAAGAACATGGTCACTTGAAAAAAAAAAAACATCACAATTTCTATCTGTTTAGATACAAAATTTTACTAGGGGTCAGCGTGATAGAGGGGGCACTAACGCACACACTACCCAGTTTTCTGGTGAAATCAGCTTCAATAATTTACCGGGTGAGCTGTGTCTCGCTAAAACTTCCATATCTTAAAGAGGGGCATGCAGCCGCAGTCCTGGCAATGAATGACCAAGTGGCCTTGAACAGTGTTATTGACGTTGTTATAGTGCTCTCTTAAACGATCATTTAGGCACCTGCCTATCTGTCAAATATATTTACTGCCTCAAAATGGGAATTTGGGAAACCACATTCGTTGCACACATCGCAAAACGTTTTCTGTGCCCGGCAGAGCAACAACTCTGACGTGATTTAGGCGCGTTTACACACTTACAGAGCCTTGCCAGCTTTTCCGGGGCTGAGAAAAGGACTGATTTCTGCAGGTTCCCTAATCTTTTTTAGCCTATGGGAGACATCATGAACATACGGTAGCACTGCAAACCTGTGTCTTTCAACCGGCTGGTTCCTTGACCGAGCGCGCTCATCATGTTTTGTGCACTTCAGAAGCTGTTCCGCTATGGCTGAAATTAAGGCCAAAGGGTAGCCAACCCAAGAAAGGCAATCAGCCTGTGCAGCAACGCTATGTTGCATCTCGTGTGAGCAAGATTTTTTGAGGCTGTTAAGGAGGCAAAGCTTTACAATATCTCATTTGACTTTGTTGGACAGACAGGCAGGCGCCTAAACAATCATTTAGGAGAGCACGATAACAACGTCCATAACACTGTTCAAGGCCACTTCGGCATCCATTGCTGGGACTGCGGCTGCGTGTCCCTCTTTGAAGGTACGGAAGCTTTAGCGAGACACAGGTCATCCGGGAAACTATAGAAGCAGATTTCACTAGAAAACTGGTTAGTGTGTGCGTTAGTGACCCCTCTATCGTGCTGACCCCTAGTGAAGTCTTGTGTCTCAACAGATAGAAATTCTAATGTTTATTTTTTTCAAAGGACGATGGTCTCAGTACAGTCACTTGCTGTTAGACGCCCCTTGTGACTCATATTCTGCACATGCCCGCTTTTGTACAAATACACATGATGTGGCAATGTAATTAAGTATTGTTGAAAGTCAGCGCAGTCTGTCATCTCTCGAAGTTCTTGTCATTCAAGCCTTACGTAATTTTATCTCATGAATTGCAAACTATCCCAAGAAACTACCCTTGTTCAGTATAATTATAATGTTTGATACGACCATTTGCTGGCAAATGTTAACAGTGTGATATTTAACTTGAACTTTTGCATGACTGCCTATGCCTGTGTTCTTTTAGTAACCAGAGTATGGCTAATTTATTAAACCATATTTGCTAATTTGCATGCTCACATGCTATAGCATGCCTTAATCTTGAATTACTGCATCTAAGTGCAAATAATTTAGAAATTTACTATGTATTTTAAAACACTGTGCACATTTTGTGCTCAGCAAAATTGTTTAATCAACAGTGGTTTGTTTTTATGAGGCCTCCTACTGCACTTTGCACCCAGGCACTAGTAGATGTGGAATATGCACTCTTTTGATTTATAGTAAGAAAAGAACCTATTTTCAAACTACATATTGTATATGTACCAGTGCCTTAGAGTTACAAAACAAAAATTTATAGAAACTGGTATTGTAGTTAGAAAAACCGCTACACAGCACCTTTAGCCCAGAGAACTCTCGTTTCACAAAAGAGGACAAACTATGTAGGCACTAAAAAATTCTACGTATTTTTCGTGCTCAAGTAATCTTGTTGGAAATAGAAAATTCGCAATAAGGCTCCTGGCATAAACCTCACTTAAAGCATGTCTATGCTTGGAAAGTATTGTTTCAGTCTGAAAAATGTTGGCCAGTTATGCTTTACATCGACTTTCCAAACTTTTCATAATGCTTTGCGATTACATTAGTGTACAAAATAACAGGTGTCTTTCTTGTGCGTTTGCTCTGCATTTCAATTGCTTCCCTAATTCACCTTTGCAATATGCCTTTTTTTAAGGCATCAAAACTTGAATTTTCGTTCACTGGAGCCTAATACTAAATATTTAGTCCTTTATGTAGCCCAAAACACTGCGAATCAACCCAGGCTCTTTCAGTGCCGCTATACATAGTTTCTTCTCTAATAACAGATTTGATCAATACATATATGTTAGGTACCTTTGTGGGAAATGTACATGTTCTTGTACTTACCGATGTGTTTGGTGATTGTGCATGTTTATATTTCATGTGATTTATGTATATGTTGTACTCTGTATTGCAGCATGCAATAAATATATTTGCGTTTTCTTGAAAATGCAGCATATATCTTACCAGTCTGTGTTGCATGTTATTTGGATATGGAAATCGTGATAACTTTGATGTTGATATACATGCTCAAAAGTGTCAAGTTTGCTAGGTTGTATTTGTGCAGCGAAGACAGGTTTTCCAATATACACCATGAATTACTAATATGTAATGTGATCCACACGTATAGATGTTGTGTATGCCCATCGAAGCTTCAAGGCCGGCTGTTCGACAGTGCGTTTGGTAGCCGAACTTGAACCTTCTGGCACATGCAATAGTTGCGCGTGGATCGCTGTACATAGTAGTAATTGAAGGCGTGTACTGCCGAATCTGCCTTCCATACATGCTAGAAATAAAAGGGTGTACACCCTTCCAACACCCACACAGATGGGTGTTAATTTGGACGAGCACCCTTACACCCTAAATTTATTTTGCTGGACACCCTTCCTTTAGGGTGCTATAGTGGTACCCCAACTGTAGGGTGTAGACAACAGCACCCTTAGGGTGTTCGTCTGGCGACAAACTGATTTACACCCTTAAGGGTGTTAAAATGTTTAGTGTGTACCCTTCAGCCATAGCTCGAGCATGCGAACGAAGGCGAAATTCGGCGGCCATGGTCGGGATCTAACCCGAGTCCTCGAGCGATGCCATAGCCGCCAAGCTGCCGCTGCGGGTGCAGAAGTGTTGATTTGACGTGCGACCCCTTCTGTAGTGTCCCCTAGACGCTACGGCGCTTTAATGCGGCCTGCGTCTGCACCTTAGGCGTCACTTGTCCGCTGGACAATTGAAATGCGACTTGTATGTCCTTGTGAATACATGCTGACAATGGCCGGTGTAATGTTTGAAAGGACCGCGTAGCAATGGCAACAGCAGCGACCGTTCGAGTGACGACGTCCGTGCTAGTCGCACATGAATGGCAGGCTCCAAGTTCGTTGCGGCGCTGTGTCGCCAGGGAGAAAGACCCGACTCCAAGCAACTGTTTTTATGTATCTGTGTACGGATATCCTTGCCTAAGAAAAACGGTAGGACATAAGTATGCTTACTGTAAATAAAGCGTCGTACTGAGCGATGTGAATCGAATTGTTGTCGCGCATTTCGGTTTTGATCACGTCGTTGCTTCCGATATTGCACTAACGTTATGCGCTATCCCAGACACAGATTTAGAAACATGCCTGCTGGCTCCGCGTTTGAGAATTCGCTCAACAGATCACCGATGTAGCTCCTTTTCACAACCGAGAGACATTGCTTGGACGCTGACCAAGTAGTGCGGTCTAGAAAATGTATGACTGCGCACTTTTCGGTGTTACGTCAGCTGCTGCGGGTCACGCTCACATTTAATAAATTCTTGCTACGCTACCACTATTTTGCACAAATTAAATTTGGCCATGAAGCCCACACGCTTACATTTTTATGCTTACTGTAACTAGCGCGCTACTTTTTGGTCGCGAACGCCGGCGGTGTGCGAAGTCACTCCAGCACCCACAGAATGGCATGCTAATTGCTAAAATTTACGCCATTAACTTTTTTTCTCACAATTTTTTATTAAAAGTTTTGTGTTGTTAATTTCAGAGAGGCAGATCTCGTATGACCGAGCATGTGAGTCGTAATTATGAAAACAGCACAGCTGCTCCCTATGCAGCTTCTAGGCACATAGCATCGTGGCCATATATATTGGCCGCATTGCTTCTTGAGTATCGCTTGTACGTGGGGTGTCTTTCAAAGTTCTGCATTGGCGTATGCCAAATCTTGATATATGTCGTGATTTATGTGCTTTCATTGCCTTGTTGCATTACCCGCCGTGGTTGCTCAGTGGCTATGGTGTTGGACTGCTGAGCACGAGGTCGCGGGATCGAATCCCGGCCACGGCGGCCGCATTTCGATGGGGGCGAAATGCGAAAACACCCGTGTGCTTAGATTTAGGTGCACGTTAAAGAACCCCAGGTGGTCAAAATTTCCGGAGTCCTCCACTACGGCGTGCCTCATAATCAGAAAGTGGTTTTGGCACGTAAAACCCCAAATATTATTATTATTATTATTGCCTTGTTGCATTGAATTTGACGCGGTCTTAAGTGTATATTTCGAAATTTGAACAGTAGCCTCTGCATATAAAAAACTTCACGCAAACTTACACGATACCTTTTTTTTTTTATACTCCCGTTGCACCTCGAAAAAGCTCCGTCCAGTGCAAAGTAAAAAAGTGAAAAAAATAAAAACAGACACAAAAACAACTCCCATCGTTCCAGGCAAAAATTCCGCTCGCACGGAGTAAACATTCTACTCGGATCATACGGAACATAATAAATTCCCAAGCAGGGGGTAGCTATAGAGGACGAGCGATATGCTCCCACCTGGGAGTTATTTCCGTTTAGAGTCATATATATATATATATATATATATATATATATATATATATATATATATATATATATATAGACACTGATTTTTTATGCGCGGCTTGCTATTTTAGGTGTTTAACTCCTTCTCAGGGAAGCGCTTCGCATACTTACTGTAAGATGTGGAGCACGACTTTCCGCATTTGTATCCCGCAAGAACGCCGCTGACAGTCCGAAGCACCGAACGGTGCATTTGTTTACATCGGCAGGTACAGCGACCACTCGCCGTTCGCTTGAGATATAATAGTAGCCGCTCATCGCTAAGATCAGTTAATGTCAGTACATATCAAGATAGGCAGATTTTGTGCATGTAAGCACCATTACATCGCTCTGAATCGCACTGATATGGGTGACCACACACATGTTCAAAAACAGCGAGCAGGAGACAGCGTAGTACGCGAGCATTGTTATGCTGCCTGTTTATCATTCTTCGTATTCTCTTCATGCACACAATATGTTCCGTAAAGTGTACATAGATGAGGAGTTTGAACGTATGACCGTTGATTTAGAGAACGCGTAGTTTTCTCACGGAAACGCCGATGCCCGTATAGACACCATTGTCAGCTAAACGAGGCAGTTGTTTACGCTGCCGTATTGAGGGGCCTATACGCTTGCTGCCCATTTATTATACGAGGCAAGCAGTGCACCTCGGAAGCTACATAATGAGTCTGCATGACAATACGCAAAAATACACCCATGCCCATAGTCGCATTTAATTTTGGGACGTGCGGGGAAGTGCGGCATGCAGCTTTCCGTCGGAAACGGCAACGTACAGATGTCGATACTGCTCCGTACCATTGCTTCTCGCTTTTGATGTGTGCACTGCACAAAATGAGGAATGGTTTATTTCAAATCCGTATTGTCAAAACTGAACTGCAGAACGAATATTCTTCGTCCTGATGGCTTCATTAGCTTCATGTCAGTCGCTCAGGTCGGCCAGCAGCAGACCCATGAACTGCGTGACCGTTACATTTAGACTCAACCTCGGCTGAGCGCGATCGGCATCGGCTCAAACTATGTGTGCGGATGGCGAGGGCTGAAGTCTGTGCGGCCTATGTCTACAGGGAACGCAACTTCTCGCGACAGCAACTTCTCACGCCATGCACCAGCTCACGATCGTGAATTCATGGACGCTTTCGCCACTGTCGCCCGCATAATCCCGGCGTGCTTTGCATGAAACACTCCTGACGTCATACACAATGTGGCATGTAACTGAGGAAGAGACAAGGTACGGTGTTCGAGGCAATTAATTAAATTCATTTCTAAAATATCTGCACAACTCTCAAACCTGCTTTTTTGAGGACAGGACGCAAGTGTGGAGAGGAACATAACCTGCGAATGTCATCGACATCTGTTGACATCGAAAAATCCGCGGAATCGCTCTTTAACGTGCAGTCCTTCAGTTATTTTTTTACACGGTAATACTCACGCGACAAAACAGAAAAAAAAACGTCACTAGGTGTCGCTACGAGCTTTGCTATACGTTTCATCGTTGTCACCATCATCTTCATAGGCGGCAGGCAGTACGTGAGCGGAACACTAAAGCAAGTACAACAGACACTTTTCGTTGACGCAAACAAAACAGAGTGGGTTCTTTCATACGCCTTTTAGGGAACAAAAGCTGCCTTACTGTTATTTTTGTTATTGTTCTTTCTAGAGTTGTGCTTTGCGTTGGTAACAGCTAGTGCGTCACCCCGCCGCTACACCACCGCTAGCTCAGCTCGTCTACACAGGACCGGTTCGATGTGCCTACAAAGTCGAAGGCGAGAGCTCGTGAAACAATGAGGAGAAAGGGACAAATGCTCGAGCGAGAGATACTTTTTCAAGGAAAAATAATATAGCAACAAACAATTAGTACTGCCTGTCGATTTGCTCAACAGACTTACAAAATCTATCGGCGCAGCAAGAGATAAAAAAACAAAGACAAATGCTTCCAAGGGATTCATGAGGAGAGTCCGGGCTTAAGACAAGTGGTATGCGTTTCGCCACCTCGCTCAGACAGAGAATGGGTGAAATATAGGCGGAGAGTGCAGCGCTGTAGGCCTCGGCTGGTGTCGCAGAAGGGAATTTAGGTCGCATAATGCGGTCGTGAGGCGCGGGTCATTAATTTGGAAGCGCGCTCAACAAAGCAGATTAGCCCGCTAGCTGCAGCGCCTCGCAGTATGTCCGCACCGTGGCCCGCTGGGGCGCAGGGCTGCGCAGAGGAACAAGTCGAACGTTCTGCGGAAGAAGTAGGCACACTCTGCCAGCGAAAAAAGCGAGTAGCTGCAGCGTCGACTGCTATGGTTGCAGAGAGAGATAAATAAGTTAAAGCAAGAAAACTATCTGGCGATAGATCGAAAATAATGTATATATATATATATATATATACATGAGAACAGGTACAGGGAGGTGAACAAGCGGAACATTGCGTTTGCTACCGTGCAATGAGGGAAAGAAAAAAAACAGAAAAAAAGAACAGGCACACTCAACTGTAGTTGACATTTATGCAGAGTGAACCATCCTTCGTATGACTCAATCATGAGGCGTGTGTGTGTGCATATGAAGTGTGATTTGAAAAGTATAACTATTAGCATTAGATAGCCGCTCGTTATACAAAGAAATGATTTTATTTGCCGTGATTTATAGAAAGACTGCATATTTTATGCACATATTTGCATGCAGTACATCATACATACAGAGGATGCTTCTTTTTCGATAACACAGATTTCTTATCAAATATCCATGACCGTGAGACACATGTCTTCGCATACGAGCGCTATGGCAAGGCGGAAACACTTTGCTGCTCGTTAAGTAACTCTGAAAAGATTAATGAAGAATTATTAATTAACATTTTAGTGCCTTCGGGGCAGTTGTTTAAACGACGAGCTCGATGGCAAACAGATTTAAACGCAATTTCATTTTTTAAAAATCTTGAAAATCGCACTCAGTTCGATTTAGTTATCGAATTTCGACAGTAAATCCAGGCAATATCAAAACCGAGCGCCGCCGGAACGCAGATAAGGCGGTCCTACTATCATATCTCATCGAAACGCGCCGTAGCGAGATGCACGAGGAATTTTCAAACTGAAAGTCTCACCAGTCCCGGCATCTACTGATAGGGCACGCTTCGCTTGGCAAGCATGTGCCACTGTATGCCGGGTTTGCCTCGGCAGGCCACCATACAAACTTCACCCCACACTTCTTTACGGGTGTGGCCTCCTGGCGTGGCTCGCATGGGCTCGGTAACAACAACTCTGCCTTCGTGTGGGCTTGAGTTGCTGGAAACCCGAAGGAAAAAAGCCAGACTTACGATAAAAAAATGAAATATATGTCCAGTTCCCTGCAAATCGTAGCGAGAGAATAAACCGTAGCAGAGCCGTCAAGCCTTATGACACACGTGTTGATGTTTTTCGTTACTCTTTTTTTCCCGGATGTAATTGAAATGTGGAATACCTTACCTGATGTTGTTGTCTATCAGACGGATGTGCACAAATTTGAATGCTTGATCTTTATTTTGTATCGTGAGCACCCAACCTGATGCTATGAAATCAAGAAGTCAACCAACCTTCAACCTTCATCAATCAACCTTCAAGAAGTCAACCAGTTGCTCTTCCGTATACTCAACTGGCACATGGCGTATCTTGCCAACATTCTTGGTATAAAACGCCGGAATGAATGGCTTGACTTCCAAACCAGCCACTTCGCTCAGCGATAGTAGATGGCTTGGAGATGAGACTGAATATATATATATATATATATATATATATATATATATATATATATATATATATCATCAGCCTGGTTACGCCCACTGCAGGGCAAAGGCCTCTGCCATACTTCTCCAACGACCCCGGTCATGTACTAATTGTGGCCATGCCGTCCCTGCAAATTTCTTAATCTCATCCGCTTACCTAACTTTCTGCCGTCCCCTGCTACGCTTCCCTTCCCTTGGGATCTAGTCCGTAACCCTTAATGACCATCGGTTATCTTCCCTCCTCATTACATGTCCTGCCCATGCCCATTTCTTTTTCTTGATTTCAACTAAGATGTCATTAACTCGCGTTTGTTCCCTCACCCAATCTGCTCTTTTCTTATCCCTTAACGTTACACCTATCATTCTTCTTTCCATAGCTCGTTGCGTCGTCCTCAATTTGAGTAGAACCCTTTTGGTAAGCCTCCAGGTTTCTGCACCGTAGGTGAGTACTGGTGAGACACAGCTACTATACACTTTTCTCTTGAGGGACAATGGCAACCTGCTGTTCATGATCTGAGAATGCCTGCCAAACGCACCCAAGCCCATTCTTATTCGTCTGATTATTTCCGTCTCATGATCCGGATCCGCCGTCACTACCTGCCCTAAGTAGATGTATTCCCTTACCACTTCCAGTGCCTCGCTACCTATCGTACACTGCTGTTCTCTTCCGAGACTGTATATATATATAGACTGTATGTATGTATATGTATATATATATATATATATATATATATATATATATATATATATATATATATATATATATATATATATATATATATATATATATATAATATGTGTGTGTGTGTGTGTGGTGTACAAAATTTCCCTTAGCTGTGGCCAGTTCTACGTAGGGCAAACGGGACGGTGTATCAATCAGAGGCTAATGGAACATAAAAGGTCGTTAACCGGTGGATCGCCTTCTAATCTTTCCCTACATTACCAAGATTGTAACTGCACGCCAGAGTTAGATGAATGCGCGATATTGTACAGGCATAAGAATGAAGATACGCGTCTTATGGTAGAGGCATGGCATATCCATAATGGTGGAAGTGCGTGCGTGAGTAAGCCTTCGATTACTTTACATAACGAAGAGATTAAGCGCCTTAACAGTGATCTCTCACGTAGACCAGCACGTGTACCCGACTGACACGTGGTGTTACCATTCCTGAGCGTGTGCAGATGAGTTTTGTGTCTTCTTTATTTTTTCGCCTCTGTGCTCCCTTCAGTTGATAGTCGGCGTTCGTGTTGTCCACTTCTCTACTCTTGTGTCCTGTCTGCACGCCTCACTTCTTTTTTGCATAATGAATTCTTACCAAGTAGCTCAGCTTTCTGTCGTTCTAAGTCAAAGGGAGTGGTGTGCTCACTAAGAAATTGTGAATAAGAAATACATTTTATAAAAGGCACACTGCGTACTTCGAAATCACATAGGCAGTTGAAGATAGCAAGCTTTAGGGACAAATTCAAAAGGTTGCCAAAATGCAACATTTGTTTGTTTACTAATGATGAATTCTAATGGCAGATTCAGATCACTTCCGGTAGTAGTTTATCTGCTCCTTGCAGATCAAGTCTATTCCTTTGGGACATTGAGAGTACTATCTTTATGAGGGCTATATTTATTACTGAGGTTGAACAGCGCGAATGAGACATGGACAGGAGGAAACAAATACCACAGACAAGCGCTGACTCCCAACTGGAAGTTTATTTGAAATTTTCCAGCCATGTTAAGCCCTTTTTTTTCAGCATAGGCATGCGTAGACGAGTCGCGAATACGTCTACAAATCAGCTAAATCATAATCTCTCATGCAAAAAAAAAAAACTTTTTCTTTTTCCGACAAGGCAAGAGAGCGAGCGCTTAGACATTTGTCGTCTTCGTTTATAATGTACAAAGCCTCTATTATTTTCCGCTCCCTCTTACCTTTTCATTTCCCTGTGAATTTTTTTTCAAATATGGGAGTGCACGGACGCTTGTTATAATGTACTGCTAGATGACTCCCATGGCCATTCTTTAGTTTACTGCTGTGCTGACGAGCTGTGTCATTGAAACACTGTCTCGCTTAGCCTATATAAGTTTTTCCACAACTGCGCGGTATCTGATAGATAACGTTGCGCCTGCAGCCAGTGAAGTGAGAGTAATTATTTGTGGAGCACAGGGGCCTTTCGAGCGTTGCACGGGGCACTGAAAAGCAAATTAACACTTTGTCTATTCGAAACTTTCTTTAGATTGTGTGACAACTTGTGCAAGTATGGCACCACGTGCGCTGGTCACTATTTTTTTTTTCTTTGTGTGCAGGTTCCGAACTTATTCTTTCTTTTTCTGCAAGATGGCTTCGCATACGCAAGTGATGACAGAACGGGGAAAACCTGCGTTCTGTAGTCGTGCTATTTGACTTTAAAAACTTCGCCGTCATCCATCCAAGCGCCAGAGAAGCAGCCGTTCAAGATGTGCTTATAGTCCCACTACGTCCGCTGAGTAATAAAAAAAAAAACTCGTTTTTCACCCAGCGGCCGTGGTCGGACGTCACCGGCGCGCGGTAGAGCGTCGCTCGACGCTGGGCGCGTCGGAGCGCGTTGGCCGCGTCCGGTTAGGTTGGCTGCGCCATGCGTCGAACCGTCGGTCGAACTATAGACGCCGTTGTTCTCGCCGACGTGACGTAACGTGACGTAGCGCGGTTGAGAGCGCTGCAGTACCATAATGCACGAGCGCAGTCACGTGGTGTTACTTCATATTTCGGGGGCTTTCTTTAAACGCCCAAAACAATCGTCATGCAGCATGCACGTTGCAACAACAAATTGTATCGATCATTTCTCAACCCCCCTCTACAACGCAGCGAAACGCACTTGGCCCTAAAGTGAATATTAAAGTTTTTCCATAATGGACGTTAGTTAACTAACTAAACGGAATATAAAATATACTCTAAGGAGCGCCACATCCCGGCAAACCATATGCCATTTGGTTTCATTCAGCTGCGCCTAACCACTTTATTAAAATCCTTGGCAGACGTTAGCTACACCCTGTATAGTATTTTTTAGCAGGTCGTCGTTTTGTATTCCTAAGTATTCCTGGAAAGGCCCCTCCGAAAACTTGCTCTTCAAGTGGTTCTTTGCTTTGGCGCTATTGAAGTGTGATTTATGTACAGGGACATCTGTTATGCCCTCTAATTTTTTGGGACGAAAATAGGATTGCACGTAAAATTTTCCCTTTTCCGTGCTCTGATATCTATTCACTGTACTATTAAGTTATTACTCAGTCCATATCAGCATTACTTAACCTTTTATTTCACGAGCTTAAATTTTTAGCTTATTTGACGCTATTTTTTTACTTTCTCGAACCCTCGTACAGCCTGGCTCAAGGCCGATCCGCCAGAGTGCGTAGCGCCGTTTCACTGAATGGCCACCAACCGAAACGCAGGGGCGACTTCGCTGCGTGCACGCGTGCGTCGTTCGCACGCCGTCTGGAGGCGCACCACGAAGGGGGATTTTCGAAAAGGAATAGCCCGTTCGGCGCTGCATGACTTAATTGAGGCAAAGCGTGAGAGAGCAGGTATGGGAGAACAGAACATAACAGCTCTGTCCCTTCGTACTCTTCTGTTGTCCTACGAGCTCTGTTGTTTACCTCAAATCATCAACGGGAGCATGGAGTCGCACCAGGAAAGGTGGAAACTTGAGCAAATTTCCAACATAAAACGATTTCCAGCGGGTTTATTCGATGAACAAAGTCGCACCACGTTTCCGTCTTTCGTGCCGCCCGTTTGCTTTGTAGTCGAAAGCTCTCACAACCAGACTTGCTTGCTTGCTCCCAATTTGCCATGACGCGTGCCCGCTAAGGGGTACGTTTAACCGCCGCCAAGAAGCCGGCGGTTAAATTTACTCGGTTGTTGTTGTTGTTGTTGTTGTTGTTGTTGTTGTTGTTGTTGTTGTTGTTGTTGTTGTTGTTGTTGTTGTCGTCGTCGTCGTCGTCGTCGTCGTCGTCGTCATCTCGTGAACACATAGCTCGTATCTACGAGGGGGATATTACCCACATTGGATGTGTTGAAAGAAACGCACAAGAGAGAAAAGAAAAACGAACAATAAAAAAGAAGACATTGCGCAAATTGAACATTACAAACACTTGATAGTGCTCACTCCACAGAAAAATATTTCTTTCTTTCTTACGGTGTCCGAGTGTACAAATGTGTGTGTGTGCTTGCGGGGGAGAGTGGTTAAGTGGCGATGAGGTGGGTAGAAGGAGTCGAGCGGTGCCGTTCAGCTGTGCGCTGGTCTGCGTAGGCCCCAGGCGTTCTTTTCTTCCTCCTTTGACTTTACATAGCTGAGGTACATTCTGCCAATATTTCATTTTCTCCCCCCCACATGTCCTATGTCTTTGCATCTCAGCCAGATGCAATTGCTATGCTGCGGACAGAAGTATCGCCGCGCTGGCTGCGAAATATCCGTGTTGATTTTCGCGCCATTATCACTACGACACATAAAGAGCAAAGCCTTTTACCGAACAGAAAGAGAGAAATCGCGGATACGCCGAATAAATTATGTCTATCAGCTATGACCCCGTTTAGGCATACAAGGCATACAAGGCTGAGGTACCTTACGATCACGCACACAAAGCTTCAGCTATCCCCATAATTCACGTATAGATGGCGACATATCATCTAAGTCTCCGAAAAGCTAAGAATAAAAGCAAAAAAAATTCACGATATCACCTGCTGGACATCGTAATAGATAAATATTTGACATAAAACTCGCAGTAAGTCACTTTGATTTTTTTTCGCATTACTGGCCTACATTCTCACGTATTATTGTCATACGTGCCCACATAATCTCACAGCATACCACAGCTTCTGCTCGTGCTCATTCAATTCAATTTCAGTTCAATTCAGTTTATTTTTCATTGATAATAACTTGTACAAAGGAACTGTTGCGCCAGTAGCCAAAGGCTAGTGTATGCCCATAGTCATCTATGTAGCAGCAGCTACAATGCCATGCACATATCTAGTTATTAGTGATACAACCTAATACAGTTAGGTGGATACATAGAATCAAAACCATTAAAAAAGAAAACATTGCTTATCAATCACTAGTAATAAAACAGAACTGTTAGGAGAATACAAACACACACACAAAAAGAAATAGCATACTATACGTACAAGTAAAATATTTGCAAAGGTCTGTGCTCAAGTGTTTGGGCTTTCTGAATAGATCGAAGAAGGAATAATCTTGCACAGTATGAAACAAGTGGAGTACCAGACCGACAGAAAATCACGTACTTTTTTGGTAGGTATAGCTTTTTTACAGCAGACACGAAATGGTTGGCCATTTTTACTTCAAGAGGTACTGTGTTCCAAATTTTGACACCATGAAACTCAAGTAGTCGTTGGCCATACCTGTTACGAGTGGTTGGTAGGTTGGAACTTACATTTGTTTCACCCCTTGTATTGCGATTAGGTGTAATAAACAGGCTTGGTGATAATGAGTTATTCTCACGTAAAATATTGTTAATCAAAAGGCAACTTTCATTTCGCATGCCAGAGATAATGGTAGTATACCCAGACGACCGAACATCATGTCACTATTATCATGTAGGCTTGTCATAATGCGCAAGGCCCTTTTCTGTGACCGAACGACGGCATCTACGTGTGTTTTATATTTGCTAGACCATGATTCAGAACAGTATATGATTTGACAGTGAAATATGGAAAGGTAAGCAACTTTAAATACGCTAATGTCAAGATATTCTCTGTATTTTATTAAAAAAAAATGGCTGTGGCTTAGCTAAGGTTAAGCCCAGGATGCGAAGCATACTAGCCTTTATTTTAGTTGTTGAACCACTGTTTAGCCTGGTGAACTGCTGTTGCTTGGCTATATTTGGTTCGGCTAGACGAAGAAACAACTCATGCGTTACTCTGCTTCGCCTTCAAGAGTGGAACGCGACAGCGTTCCCGTCGACCCGCCAAGGGGTGTAAGACAATGGGCTACGGCGCAGCGACTACGCGCCCCGCATTGGACGCGGTGAGCGTCGAGCAACGCAGCGTTCGGCGCGGCAACGAAATGTGCGCCTGAGCAAGCGACGCACGCCTGAGCCTTAGAAACAGCTCCTTTCTAAGGCAACACCGCATTCACTAGAGGCGCTTTTGTACCGCTTTGACGCATCGTACTCGTGGCTCAGTGGTAGCGTCTCCGTCTCACAATCCGGAGACCCTGGTTCGATTCCCACCCAGCCCATCTTGCAAGAGTTGAGCCAAAGCCACCTAGAAAATCAGTCTCTGTAGCACGCCGCAACCTTCGCTTCTCATTCCAACGAGCAGCTCTGTCTCCAGGAGGCATCTCACCTCGTGAGTGTCTAGCAGAGGCAAGCGCAGCTGCTTATATACCACCGCGACGCCGCGAGCGACGGCGCGAGTTGGAGCCCCGTTTCTCCTCTGTCGTGACGTCACGGTGTCACGTGGTATTGAAGGCGACACCGCCGCGCCTGAGCAGCTGGGTTGAGCTCTCGTAATATGCTTCGCATAAAAATAACAAGCCGAAGCTAATTTCGCGCATATGCTAGATATATGTGGTCTCCAGTTCAATTTGCAGCCCAATAATACCCCTAAATATTTTATGTGGTCGAGGTGTTCTATAGTTCCAACTAGAAGGTGAAATTGCATGCCTATTGTGTCACCCCTGGAACAACTGGAGTTGAATGCTATGTATTTTGTCTTATCTCTGTTTAGTGTTAATTTATTACATGCAAACCACGTTGATATGTTTCATAGCTCGCTGTTTATAGTGCTCTGCAATACGCCAAGGAATTTACATGAAAATAATAGCCTGGTATCGTCAGCGTACATAACACATTTTGATGACTTTAGTATTGATGGGAGGTCATTGACATATAGCGAGAACAGTACGGGCCCCAAAACTGATCCTTGCGGAACTCCTGTAACCATAGTTGGAAACTCGGAAGCAAAGAAGCCAAATTTTACTTATTGTTTTCGACCATTTAGGTAGCTTGAAAAGAGGTCCATTGTAATTTCGCTAAAACCGTAAGTTCGTAATTTTTTTAAGAAGTATGAAATGACAGACCATGTCAAATGCTTTCTTTAAATCTAAAAATAATCCTACGGCAACCTCGTTTTTGTGTAGAGCTGTGTATATACTCTGGGTTAGTTCTAACACTGCTAATGGTGTTGATCGATTTGATAAGGGCAAGCTTAGGGCAAAAACGCCCAGAATATCTTGTTTCTGCCTTTTCAATGTTTTGCTACTTTTAGAGCGCAGCTCTTTGGCGTCCGTTCCTGGGTTTCGCGTCGTCGTTGTCGTCGGCCTCGTAACCAGCTCGCCGACGAATCTGCTCCGCCGCCGCGCATGCGCGCTGTCGGCTCTCCGGGCGAGGGAGGATGATGGAAGGGAGGAGGAGAGACTGTGGAGGAGGGCTGGCTACACAAATGGCTCTTTGGCGTCCGTTCCTGGGTTTCGCGTCGTCGTCGGCGTTGTCGTCGTCCTCGTAACCAGCTCCGCCCCCCTTTCATCCCCCCAGCGCTAACAGCGACCGACTGATACCGCTTTCGTGAGTCCGCTACCGCACTCACGAAAGACGTCGTGCACTTCCTGCAACTCGCATTAACCGTCCATCGATCCACACCGATGTTAGTAGTGGGGGACTTTAATGTTGACATAAAGACAAACAGCAATTTCCTAACACTTATGCGGGAGAACATCCCGTTCCTCTCGCTCGTAACGCGTCCCACGGCTGTGACAACCTCGCGAGGCACTTGTATAGATCTCGTCTTTGAGAATCAAGCATTGGTGTACCAAGTCGAACATATATCAGTCTATTTCTCCGACCACAAAGCTTCCTTCATGACTGTCAAGAACTGTTAGTGGAGCCTTTGTTAAAGGAATACGTGTGAAAAATAAAAAAAAATTCTGTGATAGCGCATACATGTGTTGCTCGATTTCTTTGCCTCAATCTATCGAAAAGGTGAAACAGCTTATTTGCTGCGCTCAAATTTCGCATTAGGAAGTAACGTAATCGTCGGTCATTTTTTTCAGTGCGCCATTTTTTTTTTTCATTATTAGTCTGCATAGAGTATTCGAAGCATTGCGTGAAGTGTATGGCTGTAGCGGCAACTGCTGTTGTATCTTCCTTTTTGCTGCGCCGGCTCATTTTCGGGTAGTAGAGATGGTACTTTATTCCCCCCGCTCAGAAAACAAACGAGAAAAAGAAAGAAGAAAAATTTAACAACGAAAGATCGACTCTGCGTTCTAAGTAATGGACAGGTATGACACCAAACGGCGCAATAAACAAAACTACGTCTTTCGCTTGTCTACAGCCCTCTCATATATCACGCCACTTGTTTCATTGTTCACGTTTTGCCGCTCGCGCGTGCTACCTTGTTGCGTGCGCGTGTGTTTAAGCGTAGTACGTGAGCGCGTTCAACCGAGACTCCAGATGAACTCTCAAACTGCTCTCGGACATTTTCGTTCCATTTCGCGGTGCTGCGACTTCGTAGGCGTCACATAACGTGTGCCCATTTAGTTGATCCCCGATATGCTTGTTCCGCTCATTCTTTCCGGTATATTTTCTCACGTCGTCGCCGTTATGACAGCTGTAAAGCGAGATTACTTTCCGTCTTCTTCGCTGTTTTCTTTTTCTTCGCGCTGTCATTCTTTCCAGTGTTCACTGTGTCTGAAACGCATCTGTAGCATTTGCGTAAGAAAACAGTAAAAGAGAAAGCGAAATTATGCAAAGCCAAGAAGAAAGCGGCGGCCTCTGCCGCGCTCACGAGAAGCCCCGTTTGTCTTGCATACATTCTCTCGGACTACTTTCTAGTTTGAGGTGCCTTTTCTCCGTTGTTCCTGGAAGGTGAAGTCGACTGATGGTGTCGATCAAGATATGAGGATTCGCAGGAAAGCTTCAACTCTGGGCCTTCCTACTTTAGGCCGCCATGGTTTTTGGTATAGAAACGTCAACAACTCAGACGTGCTAAGCTGTGCACGCCTCTATTACTTATTTGCTTGAATGAACTGCGTATCACGTGCTCTTCAAAATATCTTGGAAACAATTACATGCACGCCTTCCATGGGCTTTAATTCCCACGAAGCACATTCTACAATGGCAAATTTGACTGCTCGCTTACGAATCGAAAGAATCACTGGTCTGCGGATTTCTTTTTCCTTCTCGGATCACGACCATAGGAATTAAGTAACATTTAATTAACGTGTCTTCTTTCAGGACATTTAATCATGAAAACCTATAATGAGAAAACCTACTTATCACAATGGAACAAAACTCGGTCGAACAAATGGTCTACTCCGCAGTACGTAATCTGTTCGAATCCAAGCTGCCTAAATGTGTTCGCCATCATGAAGAATTAGCCACACTCCAGAGAGCGGATATTTAATCGTATACCATCAGATATTCTTGAAGCCAAGAGGCAGGGTTAGAAAATCGAAAGCGGCTCCGGCAATCACTCACCATTTCTTGCTTCTATCTGTTTTCGCTCATTCCGGCAGTGTAACAGCATTTGAGTTCGGTGGCCATTCCGTGCATCGGCACGTGCTCGTATTATTCATTATTATCGTTACCAATAAAAATTACCGACGTACCCAACATAACGTTACTGACAAGCAAATCGAACATGTATACTATTTATCATTAGTATTTTCTTTGTGTGTTTGTCCGAGCCAGCTTCGCAATGCAGTTGCAGCGTGAAGGGGCGTCTCTTGTAAGCATTCAGACGGTATCGAGCATGAATGAGACTACAATGAACGCGTCCTTACGCTCTGCTCTGTGGCGTCGTGGGGGTTTCTACTCTGGCGACGGCTGCGTAGGGCATGGCTGCGCGTGGCCACGCGGGCCCATCTTTAACGCGTTCCGCGATAAGTGTGCAGTCTGACCAGTCTGAACGCGCTGAGGGCTTCGTGTGCTCTGTGATTTCGCCGCTTAGTTCACGTTGAAGCGGGTGGCAGCACGAAGGTCAATTCGCTCGCCGCTGATGCCGCTCTTCTTCACGCCAGCTCTTTGACAGCGAGTGTCCGTGGTCACTGAGCGACATGTGTTCATGTTTTACTACTTACGGCGCGCACATGATGTGTTCGTGTTTGCCTGTGCTCGCATGTCACCATGTTAATTCAGTTAGTGAATGTTTGCAAGTTTATACCACCGATAAAAATTACATCCTCTCTTCCTATAGTTGTTTAATAATTGGCTATCGCAATCGGTGCTTCGCCTTTCGGGCGACACAGCGATTTCTTTCTCGTTCTCTGTCATTATGCTTTTGATGAACAGCACAGCACAGCAGGAACAAATTCATTTGTTTCAGCAAGAAGGTATTTTTTCTCGTTCGTATAAATTACGCCACTCGATGACGTCCGTGACACGGTTAAGTGGTCTCTCGCTGTGTGCACGGTGTCTCCCCTGAAGCGACGACGCGTAGGTTTTCTCACTTCTGGCGGGAAAAAAAACGGCGAACATTCTCTCTTCTTTCTAGAGTTGATAGCCGCCATTCTGAGCCGTGTGCAGCAGAGAGAAAACGGTGCTCTCTAATAATGAATGCAGGTGAAGCGGCCTATCATGCTACTCTACATGGCTGTAATGAAACAATAAATAATATGCACAGTGCACGTCACAGACACACAATATACACGAAGCACACCATAACACAAAACACCCAAACTAATCAAAATATCTTATTGGTGACAGTGTTTGTCAGGAGGATTAAATGCGCCTTTGTTGAGCGCGACACATCGGCTGCGCTATAATTCTATGTAGGCGATGTACGTGTCGTAGTCCAAGGCATAGCAGACATTCAGTGCGAACATTAGGGCAGTTCTTTTGTGAATGGGCTGCAAGAGCAGATCAGTTGGGTTGACCTCACCGCGTCAGCCGCCCAGTCACCCAGAACGCCGTTCACCTCCACCCGCTCGGCTTTGCTGGTACCACCGTAGCTATGGCTCTCGTGCAAACCAGTGCAGCCAGCCCCGCTCCTACGCGGGAAACGGTTGGACCGAAGAGTGATGGCGATTGCTGTTCCCGGCCCTTGATCCAGTCGCCTTTTCCATGTCACCGACCGTGTCACCGAAGTTCGCTATCTCGTCGACACTAGCGCCGAGATTTGCGTCCTTCCTCTTACGTTGGCTGAGTGCCACCCTCCTCCCAACTCGCCTCCTCTCACTGCGGTCAACCGATCGACCATCCGGACGTACGGCCAAAAGTCGGTGACCATTGACATCGGCCTCAGACGTACATTTAACAGTATCTTTGTCATCACGGCCGTGCGCCAGCCCATCATCGGAGCCAACTTTTTTTGGCACTACAAGCTCGTCGTCAGGTGCGGTGCAGCCGCATCTTGGACTCCAAGACGAGCTTAGCCGTCCAAGGCGCTTCCTGTCGCGCTCTACCACTCCGGCTCGCAGGCTCAGGCACACACGGCGGTCCCAGGCGCACACGGTCGTTCCAGACCTTGCGCCGCATGCCTACCGCTGACAGTGGTACCTAACGGTACCGAGCGTTGCAATCACCTCATCCTTCTCTCTCTTCTCTTTTTTCTTTCGCCTTTATGTCCTCCTTCCGTTCTCCAATGTGCTGAGTCGTGCTCCCTAGAGGGCTGCAAGAAAGGGCGCCTTCTTCTCTTCACAATCACACTCTCTCAACCCTTGCTCAAGCATCCTTGTTGAGTTTCCTGGCGTCTTCCGACCCCCCTCCTTTCGGTCCTCCGTCACTCACAGCACGGCATATCATATCTTCACGACTGGCCCTCCCATGCTTGCCCGCGCTCGTCGCCTCGCGCTGGATCGTCTAGCTCACGTCAAAAAAAAGTTTGAACACATACTTGTCCTTCGATTCATTAGTCTCTCCTCCAGTTTCTGGGCCTCACCACTCCATAATGACACGTGGACTTGTTTATCTTTTTCTAGTGAGCGCGTTACGCCATTTATCAAATGTTACCGCTCAGCGCGGAACGCGCATGCATGTGTCGGAAGTTTCTCAAATGTTATCGATGGTTCTGTTGTCACCGAAGCTTGCGTAATCTGGTCGTATGTGCGACGCGAATTGTGTGGAATTTTTTGGAAGACACGCGGGCACCACTGATTACACTGGAACCTCTGATGACTCCTGTCCAAAGCCGACAAGCTTGACCAGCAGATGGGATTTTCGATGATTGCTGACTGTGTTAACTACGATCGTTGTTCCATAAGTGTAGCCTGTTTTTAGGGCACCGGTTAACCTATTTTGCTGCTTTCTTCACCTTTACTTTCAAATGAAAATATGGTGCCCAAGAAGACCGGCGACTGGCGCCCCTGAAGCGATTACTGTGCTCTCAACAAGGCCACTGTTCCGGACCGGTACCCGATACCTCACATTCAGAATTTTATGTCGGCAATGCGTAGCTGCACCAATTTTAACAAGGTCGACCTGGTGAACGCGTACCACCAGATTCCTGTGGAACCCTGAGATGTTCCGTAGACCGCCATTATAACACCCTTCGCCCTCTTAGAATATCTGTGCATACCTTTAGTTTTCTAATGCGGCCCAAACTTTTCCCCGTTTTGTTGACCTGGTATTACGTGGCTTGACGTGCTGCTTTCCCTATCATGACGACATCATCGTCTAAAGCACCACCGCCGAAGCTCCTAAGCTCCATTTACGTCAAGTTCTCGGACGACTCAAGAAATTTGGTTTTGTCGTTAACGGTCTGAAGAGCGAGTTCGGCATTATGGAGTTGGAGTTCCGCGGCCATCGAGTGAACGAACACACCGATTGTCCACTCCCGACCCGCGTCACAGCCATCCGAGAGTTTCCTCATTCATCCACCACCAAGCAACTGCGCGAATTTCCTGGCCTCGCCAACTTTTACCGCCGCTTCATTCCTCGCTGCACCAATATACTGCAGCCTATCCACGACCTCCTCTCGGGCCTCTAGACACCGAATACCCTCGTTTCCTGGAACGACACCACTGACTGCACGTTTAGAGGCATCAAAAAAGCCATTGTTGGCGCGACTCTCCTCGTCCACCCCAAATGCCACGCCCCAACATGTGTCATGGTTGACGCATGGGACACCGCTGTCGGCGCAGCCTTGCAGCTGTTACTTGCTGGTGCTTGGTAGCCCATCGCCTTCTTTTCCAAGAAGTTTGCGCCCCCTGAGGTCCGCTGCAGCACGTTCTGCCGAGAGCTGCCCACGATCTATTTTTCTGCGAAGCACTTTCGACATTTTCTCGAGGAACGGTCCTTCCATGTCATTACCGACCACAAACCACTTACTTCCGCCCTAGCGTCCAGCAGCACCTCGTACGCGCCTCGCGAAATCAGAAAGCTTGCCTACATTTCTGAATACACCAGCGACATCCGTCACATCATGCCAAAATCCAGCGCCGTTGCCGGCGCACTTTCTCGCGCCGCCATACATGCAATGGACCACGGCCAACAGGTCGTCGACTTCACCACCATGGCTTCTGTCCAGAGTGTCGACGCCAAACTCGAGCTGCTTCGAACGAGCGGTACTTCTCTGGTGTTTGAAGATACCTTGCTTCTTAACTGCGTTGTGCCCTTCGTTTGTGATACGTAGACCGGACATCCTCGGCCTTACGTACCTCGCCCATATCACCGGGCCGTCTTTCAAGCCCTCCATTCTTTGGCTCATCCTGGCATTCGCGCAACACAGCGACTCGTCATTCCTCGTTATGTGTGGCCCAGTATCAACCTAGGCGTTCGTCGCTGGTAACGTGCGCATCTCAACTGCCAACACTATAAAGTGCATCGCCACATCGGGACTCCTCTTGGCCCATTCCTTTCACCGGACGCCTCGTTCAGCCATCTGCACGTCGATATTGTTGGCCCCTTTCCTCCCTGCGAGAAACATCACTACCTGTTAACCTACATTGACTGGTTCACCAGATGGCCTGAAGCAATGCCTCTCCTAGACATAACGGTTGAGTCGATTGCTCGAGCACTCCTCACACTTTGGATTAGCCGCTACGGTTGTCCCTTCCACCGTTACGACTGACCGTGGTCGCCAATTGGACGCAACATTGTTCGTCAATCTGTCTCGGCTACTCGGTGTCAATCACATCAGGACTACGACTTCCAGCCCGATATCCAATGGGATCATCGAACGTTTTCACCGCCAACTGAATGCTTCACTCGTGGCTTTGACTTTTGCTTCATTATGAGTACACCGCCTTCCTATCCTTATGCTTGGCATCCGCAACGCTCTTGGAAGTGACTCTTCCACCAGCGCCACCGAAACTACGCTTAGCACCACTCTACGAGTACCCGGCGGATTCTTCGACGACTTGCCCACCGTACTTGCGGTCGCTTCCGACAACGCGGAGCGTCTATGCAACGCTATGCGTGCTGCCGTTCCCCCACCCCAACAACGACGTTCTTCCCGGCGCGTATACGTCAACCCTGGCCTTTATAACTGCACGTACCTCTTTGTGCGCCACGACGCTGTGCGTCCTCCCTTACGACCCCGTATGATAGTCCGTTCAAGGTACTCAAACGGGCACCTCAACTCTTTCTGCTGTTCATCAACGGCCGGCAAAACACGGTTACCGTCAACCGTCTGAAGCCTGCCTACTTCGGCTCTGACGCTTTAGCCACTTCTGCTGTCACATTCCCTTCTGACCAGGCCAGTCCTACACACCGCAGGCCTTTCGCACCACCGCCAGTCGCACTTCGCTATTCGTCCTGCTCACGGTTTCCTCGCTAGAAGGGCAGCCCCGTAGCGCGCTACTACATGCCACAATGGTCCGGTCACGAAACTCTACGAGGGCACACCTAGCACGCCGGCGGTGCGCGAGCACTGGAATCGGTGGAATCAGGCTTCCACCTCGTTGAGCGAGCTCGGCTAAATATATAATTTGTGGACACCAGGCACCAGCGTGTGTCTGGTTTTTCTTCACCCACAAGGCTATCGATAAATTGCGTCCTGTTCTTCGGGCACCCAATTGACGCCTAGATAATTTTGTCCACTTAAGGAGGTCAGACTATTCCTGCATTGCTGTTTAATTGAATACCTTGTAAATTCTCTGCTTCTCGTCCCAGCGTTATACTGTGTGGATGATAGCTTTGGCAGTATCTATAGAAGAAATCTGACTCTGAATACAAGCATGCTGATTTGCACAAAACAAGGAACGTGCATATGCTCGCTCCTGGACAGCCAACGATACTACTGTAGCCACTTAACCGTGTCTATCCAGCCACTTTATAGCAGTTGTAACTCCGGCAGGGCCCTGTCTAGTTTCAGTACCTCTCGCTTCTGCCACCAGTTTGAACGAGGCATCATTATTGGCGCCAGCTTGCGCGCAGGGCACTAAATGTCCTAACTGGCGGCCACCGGAGCGAATCACTCAATGGCTGGTCGTTAATCGGCATTCAATTAATACATGAAGTATGGCTGTTGCGAGCTTCCTAACGACAATCTTTCGCACGATTAAGCGGAGGCAATTGCAGTTCTACTGCGATGGTACAGCTCAGAGGAGCTGTGGTTGCGGTAATGACCGTACCGTTTGCTAAACTTATTAGGGCGAGATTAAGCAAGAGAGCGCGGGGAAAGGATTCGCATAAGTAGCGTGCGATGAAGTGATGATGGAAGGCTCAATGTGTGAAAATCTTCTGGTAAATGCAGTGACGGGACATTTGTAATGCATCTCGTTGCGAACTTCCTGCCCCTGTAGCGCCATAAAACTGTCTTCCTTCACATTTTATTGCAATTTATTGTCACTGAGTGTATGAAAGTGGTTCCTGTGTGTGAACAAAACAAAACAAAACTGCACAGAACATTCTGAGGATACAGTTAAGTAAAGCTGAAAACTAGTAAAGGAATGCAACTGTTCAAGCAGTAAGACTTTCCTGAATTCGCGGTCCTGCAGATCCCGGTCATCAGCGAAATTTGGCAAATTGATTCTTTACATGGTGCTGAAAAGATTACCGCTCTCTTGGGCACTTTTAAAGTGAAAAACAATAATTATTATAATGAAAAGTGCGACAATCTGGCTAGGCTTTGCAGTTATTCCTATTCCAGAATAGATTTATTCTATACTGGGCCCGTGTAAAAGAAAGAAAATAAGAGAAAGAAAGTGGTAGCAAAGTAGAATAGACAGAACGAGATTGAGGTTGCCCTGTATGCCTCGTCCGCTAAGTCAACGTTTACCGCAGGGTTTCTGTAAACAGTTGATTGCACAAACTTACCAGACGCGTCGTTTTGTTGTGAACAGTGTGTGGGTGTCTGAGAAAACATACGAAACGCACGGGTGTGCTGCCATGTCTACGATGCTCAGCTGCTTCAGCGAGTTTTGTTTGACGAGCCTGATAACTGATAACTGATATCAAACAATCCAAAGAAATTATGGAATGCAGTTCGCAGGTTAAAACGAACCCAGCATAACACAAACCCGAATACTCTAACGTTTGATGACACTGAATACAGTGAAACTTCCTTGGCCAATAAATTCAACGATCATTTTTTACTTGGTGGTGAGTCATCCTACTCTAGTGGTTCATTACTGCCACCTGAAAGATTTCTAAACCACGAGACTTCCAATTCTATCTTCCTATCACCCTGCACTGAAATGGAAGTGTATTACGTTCTTAAGGCTTTAAAAAAAGGTACTCCAGCAGGGACTGATGACATAAAAGCAGGACCAATCATATCTGTTGCTGATGTTGTCTCGGCTCCATTATGCCATATCTGTAACAACACTTTCGTGAATGGCATTTTCCCCGATTCTATGAAAATTGCCAAAGTGATTGTATTGCATAAGGGAGGCTCTGTCACTGATTTAAACAATGATAGACCGATATCCATACTACCTCTTTTCTCAAAAGTGTTGGAACGAGTCGTAAAGTGCAGACTAACTAAATTTCTAGATAAAAACCACGCCCTTGTGGACCAACAGTTTGGCTTCCGTGAACACAGATCTACTGAAATGGCACTTGTTAAGATCAACGAAAAACTCCTCAGTAACATCGAGAACAAACTATATACGGTTGGTTTTCTCCTGGATATTAGAAAAGCTTTCGACTCCATTGAACACACCATCCTATAATAAACTGACATACTACGGAGTTCGCGGAGTGGCCCTGAAACTGATTCAAGATCACTTCACTACCAGACAGCAATACACGTGTTATAATGGGTTTTGTTCATACAAGAAAGAAATTGCACTCGGTGTCCCTCAAGGGTCAATTTTGGGTCCCCTGTTCTTTATTCTATACGTAAACGATATTGTAAACATACCGCTTACTCCATACATAGTCTTGTATGCTGACGACACAAGTTTGTTTTTCTCAGGTGACAGTCTACGAGTGCTAGAAATTACAGCTAATAATTG
The DNA here is from genome assembly GCF_038994185.2 of Dermacentor albipictus. NCBI lineage: Eukaryota > Metazoa > Arthropoda > Arachnida > Ixodida > Ixodidae > Dermacentor > Dermacentor albipictus. The sequence continues at coordinate 306,103,318 of NC_091821.1, forward strand.
GTTAGATCAACTTTCAGTTTGCTTATCAGCAAACCACCTGCAGTTAAACGTCAATAAAACAAAATATGTGGTTTTTAAGCCTAGAAATAGGCCTGATGACTGTGCTTTTTGTGTGAAGTTCTATAGTTGTGTAATCGAGCGGACTTCAGCTTTTAAATATTTAGGTGTGCTTTTTGATAAGAACCTGAGTTTTACACCTCATGTAACGAAGATTCATTCTAGCATTTGTAGGTCAATAGGCATATTGTTTAAAATTAGATACCTTGTTCCTACTTGGTTGAAACGCCGTCTGTATTATGCTTTAATTCAGTCTCATCTTAGTTATTGCCTGTTGGTATGGGGGACTACATTCCAAACTTGGATCGATTGATATGTCTCCAAAAACAAGCAGTTCGCTGTGTTGAGAACCTTGGACCCCGCGATCACACGGCACCTTTTTTCATAAAGCATGCACTTTTAAGAATTAATCAACTGTACGAACTTAAGCTCGCTATATACATACGAGGTGAACTCGTGAAAAATTCACTCATTTTTTATCAATACCACCTCTCAAGTTACACCCAATACAATTTCAGGCATGACCATATTAGAGTTCCATTTTGCAGGACGAACTACGGTAAAAAAAAACTAGCATACTTAGTCCCATCCTTCATAAATGCACATCCTAACACGATCACTATCGCGCAAAACTTCAGATCATTAAACTGCTTTAAAAGTGCCATGAAAAAATATTTGTTTTTCCTTTCTGATTGACATTGTGCTAATTGGTTTTTTGTGTGTCTTATGTACAATTATTTTAAGTGCGTTTCATTTTGTGCTTGTATATATATATATATATATATATATATATATATATATATATATATATATATATATATATATATAAAGTTTTTTTTCGTGTTCATATTACTCTGTTGATTCTAAACTGTTTCTACTTAGAAAGTTGTATAGTTATTGTTGTATTTAATGCACGTATGTTTGCAATGTATGCTATGTACGTCTATTCCATGCTATTGATATGTGTGTATACTATCTGTATGTTATATGCTACCACACTGTTGAGCAATGTATGGGTGACAGGGCCTTAGTCAGGCAGACAATGTACTGCCTTTAGCCTTGCCATCCAAGACCTTCACTGTGTCTGAATCAATGCTGAATAAATAAAATTAAAAAAACTCCGTTTCCCTATAGCAACACCGAGCACGAAATTATCGAGTGAGCGGGTGTAGTGAGCACTGCCTTCTGGCGCACTCCACCTTCGCTCAAGTATTGCAACTCTTGCGCCAGGGGAGCGAGCATGTTTGAACACCATCTTTTCTATGCTTGCGTCTTGCTGCATCCTTGACAGCGATACGATGAAGATGGAGTGCGTAGCAAAGCCGTGGGCGGACGGGGTCCTGATTTCAATTTTTAAAGGCATTTAAAGGCATTTTTATATTTTCTTGCTTAGCCAAACTCGGTTTTGAGTTCCTTGGTTTGACGGTACCTCGCATTCATTATGTATATTTGCGGATTATATGTGTAAATGTTATATATGCCCCGGATGAAAGCTTCAGTCAACCGGCCTCTATAAGCATTGCACGTCGACCTCCAAAGAAGTGCCAGTGGGAGTACCTCCGCTGTGCGTAAACAAACAATAATTCACTACGTAGAGCATGTATATTGTGGTAACCTCATAGGTGTCACTAACGCACCCAGACGTCATAGCAGAATGGCTCATGTATTTCAATATGTCTGATATTTGGACGTTCGCCCTCCTCCGGACACTGCGTATGTACCCCTTCCTGTCGAACAGCCCAGAATGAGTATGCGTTACTGTGGCACAAAGGGCATGAAAGCCATAAGTGTACTTGCATCAGCACAAGGAGAAAATTGCATATGCATCACTCTTCCTTTTGCACATGCCTCTTCTGACCATTTCTCCAATTACAAAGATTTTGATCCCTTGAAATCACTGCGTCGACGTCTGTGTGTATCCGACGGAACTGGATCTGCATTTCGGCGTAGTTTGCGAACAGCGCAGTGCATAAACTGAGCGTTTCACGTCATTAAGGTTGTCACCCGTACAGTACATAAACATACTACGAAATTTGAGATTTTATAAAAAGTCAATAAACGACAAGTGTACGTACGCATTTAGTTGTATATTATTTAGCCTGTACAATTACATTTAACTTATACAACCACAACGCCACATATCTTTTATGAACTAATCACATTCTTTCAGTCACAAAACTCGTTAAATATAGCCTCAGTAACTTTTTGTTACGACAAATCAATTACGCAAGATATTACCAGGTTTGAAATAAATAGGAACTTCATTTTACCCAAAGTACGTACTAATTAAGGCAAGTAGAGCGCTCATTTTGGATTTGCCGTATTCTGGAACACACTACCATTTGATATAAAAACACTTAAGCCAAGAATTCAAGAAACAGCTGAAATAATATATTCTGTCCAATACTGATGCCTAATTCCTACTAATAACCATTCTTTCAGTGTGTCTTCATTTCATTTTAATTGTCATACCATTAGATTGCTGTTTGATGTCCTTGACATGCATATGCATTCCAGTTCGCCAATTATATATTGTACGTCCTGCCATTTATACTGCTGTGCTTGTAAGAAAGCTTCTATTACTCGGCGGAGATGTCGAAACTAATCCCGGCCCCGAAGTAAGTCAACAATTACAGGAAATAGCCGCACATAATAAAGACATTAAGGAAAGTTATCTAGCGGAAATCGATAAGAAATAGGACATGTTGGCCAGCCTAGAGCAAAAAGTCGATTCTTGTCAAGAGCAAATAGCAAGCGTGAATTCGGTGATAATATCAATGCAAAATAATATCGATGATCTAGAGCATCGTAGCAGACGCTCTAATTTGATAATATACGGGCTACCAGAAGCCACTGGAGAGACACCCTTGACACTGGAACGCACAGTGAATAAAGACGTTATCGAAGGCCTTCTGCAATTAAAAGCAGCAGCCATCGAACGCGTGCATCGGATAGGTAGAGCAGAACCTAACAAGATTGGGCCTGTAATCTTCAAATTACTAGATTCAAGAGATAAGTATACAATACTGAAAAGGGGTACAAACTTTAGGACACTCAACTACCTATTGCAGAAGACTTTTCAAAACGTGTGCGGGATATCAGAAGAAAACTTTGGAACAGCACGAAGGTAAACCGGCAAAAGAATGAAAAAGTTTCGCTTGTTTTTGGCAAACTATGCATTAACAATCACCCGTATGTTTGGAGCAACGAGCAGGATGGCAAAGTGCCGCTTGCAAAAAAAAAAAAAACTATTCAGAAAGGGTGTCAGGAAATCACCGTGCAGGCAAAGCAGTGAACATCACCGGAAAAGACAAAAACGTAATTGTAACCCGCCGAGGCGCAAAATCCACGAACTAACACTTTTCACGGTAAATGCTAGAAGCGTCGTCAACGAACCCCAGGCACTTGAAAACTTGATAATTGATTATGAACCTGATGTAGCAGCTATAACAGAAACTTGGCTCACGTCCGACATTCTTGATCAAGAGTTGGCGCAGCCAAATAATTTCGTTATCCGAAAAGACCGTCCCACACGTGGTCATGGTGGAGCGGCGTTATTAATAAAAAAAATGTTTTGCTTTCTCCGTTCTGCCTGAGATAAAAGACGCTGAGGCAGTATTTTGTAAATTGCTTTGCAAAGGTACAAACGTTGTCTTAGGGCGTGTTTATCGGAGCCCGAACTCGAGGGACGAGTGTATCAGTGCCATTCAAGACTACATGCAACGTCACGCCCATGGTTCACTCATCGCGCTTATGGGTGATTTTAATCTTTATGACATTAATTGGAATGACATGCACTACTCGTCAGCAGCCTCAGATGCACTATTTGATCTCATGTTAACCTTCCGTATTCATCAGGTTGTTTCACGTCCAACGCGTTCGGTGGGAACTGCTCAAAGTATTCTTGACCCAATACTTAGCCATCATTTCGATAACCACCACGTACGAACTGACGTAATTCGTAGCATATCAGAACATGACGTACCAGTATGTGTGTTACCACTTGTTGGTATTACTGCCCACTTTCCTGTGTCCATAGTAACAGACTTCACAAACGCTGACGACAATAGCATACTAACATACCTTGATCACGAGTTCCAGACTTTTTTCCAAATGGGTTCCAAAGCCTCTGTTGACGTAAATTCCCTTTGGCTTATGTTCAAGTCTATCATCCTCTACTGCGTCACGAATTACGTGCCTACTAAAACCAAGCGGCCGCCAAAAAATAATCCCTGAATAACCCGAGAAGTAATTCAGGCAAAGCACCGTCTGAAAAGATTGCGTAGAACAATAAAAAATAAAGAAGATGAATCCAGGGTGACGCAGCTGCCTAATACGATCACAGAATTCAAGCTTACAGCCAAACGTGCAAAAAAATATTATTTCAATGTAACGTTACCGAGCTTTCTTACTAATAATCCCGGAAAATTCTGGAGGCACTTTCGTACCAATAATAGAGAAGCTTCCCACTTACGCCCAGAGGAAGAAACTGCGAAAGCCAACGCATACAGCATTTTCTTTGAATCAGTATTCACTACAGATAAGAACATTATTCCCCCATTCTAACCACGCAGGGTGTAAGCATTGGCAAATTAGACATTACGTACGCTGGCATACATAATCTTCTGCTTAATCTTGAACCTAAAAAAGGCAGCGGTCCTGACAACATACCTAACGACTTTCTGAAAAGGTATGCGGAAGGGTGCAGTAGATACTTTGGCATAATTTTTCGTAAATCCCTCACGACTTCACCACTACCAATCGAATGGAAAATTGCAAAGATAATACCTATACATAAATCAGGCGACAAAGCCGAAATTTCAATGTTTAGACCCATTTCATTAACTAGTACATCCTGTAAGCTTCTAGAGCACGTATTCTTAAAACACATAGCGGTTTTCTAGAGAGCATTGGCTTCTTGTCTACCTATCAACATGGCTGTCGCCGTGGTTTATCAACAGTAACCCAACTAATAGAATTAGTCCATGATCTTGCATTTACTGTCAATCACCGAGGCCAGACTGACATGCTTTTACTTGATCTATCTAAGGCATTTCATTGCGTATACCATAACAAAGTAATCGATAAAGTTGAAAGCGTTGTTGGGAAAGGGTTCCTTTCCGCCTAGATAAAGTAATTTCTAGCCAATGGTTCACAATTTGTAATCTACAAAAAAGTGCTATCTAACACTGTCGCCGTTACATCCGGAGTTCCCCAAAGCTCAGTTCTTGGGTCATTACTCTTCCTAATGTATATTAATGGCATCACAGCTAACATTGGTTGTAATATAAAACTGTTCGCCGATGACTGCGTTATTTATAGCAAAATCACTAAATATAGCGACCACATTGCATTTAATACTTCCCTCAACATTCTAGCTGTTTGGTGCTCTAATTGGCAGATGTCAGTTAGCGTAAAGTCTGTGGTCATGACCGTAACAAGGAAAACAATACCATCTACCCTTACATATGAGATCAACGGCATACCACTAACTAAAGTTGAACAACATAAATACCTGGGAGTTGCATTAACCTCAGGTGGGATAAACATATTTCAAATATCACCGCAAGAGCATTACGCAAACTATTCTTAATCAAAAGAAGCCTTGCGCTCTCTACGACATCGACGAAGCTACTGGCCTACGCAACGTTCATTAGGCCGGTTCTCGAATATGCAAACACAGTCTGGTTTCCTCATACAACGACTAACATAACAAAATTAGAAGCGTTAAAAAGAAACGCTATAAGGTTCATTCACCAGAAATGTAAACGCGCTGACTCACCGACTAATCTTCTAACGCAGTCTGGACTGCAAACGCTATCTATCAGAGCAAAACACGCTCACCTGAAGTTCTTGTTTCAGCTTCTAAAAAATAACTGTAAGATAGATGTGTCCAGGTACATTTCATTTTCTGAGGCTCGAGAAACACGTAAAAAACATGCGCACACGTTAACAGAATACACATGGAACAACGACACGTTTAAGTATTCATTCTTCCCCCTTACAGTAGCTGAATGGAGCAGACTTGATCCTGCTATAACCGCCATCGAATCGTCGTCCAAATTTACCTCACAAGTAGAAGCTGCAGTGCGTAAATAAAAGCATTTATCATCGCATGTGTCATAGTCACAAATTTTGCATTTTGTTGCTTTCAACGTCCCATTTTTCTTTTTCCTTTTCTTTTTTGTTGGTTGTCGTTATGTGAACATATGGTACGCTCTGTTCCCAAAATAAATTTTCATTGCTGTATTTATGCTGGCCTCGCGGATCGCACTTGACGGGATGAAAGCGTCCGCTGTCCAGCTAGATAACGGGTCAAACACAGTTGAACTTTAAAACAAACTTTAATTACACTAAGAAGGTCAGAAAAGCAAGTCAAAATTACACAAAACGTTCAGTTTTAGCCCGTAAAAAAAAGTGTTCCTGTCTCTAGGGCCGGTGGGGCGAGTCTGCCCGTCCCGCGCTTTTCCAACCGCGGTTTCCATCCCCGTCGCCGCCCCCCAGGCCCGGGAAACGTCACCCGACACCTCTAGAGCAGGGCGAATTAGCGTTTTGTATGACAGCAGTTTAGTATCATGGGGGGTCTTGGCTAAAGTGCGATGCAAGAAAACTAAGCTCTCTTTTAGGGCTTTTTCATTTATATATTCAATATGTTTAAACCATGAAAAATGTTTGGTTAGAATGACACCTAAGCATTTAAATGAGATGCTCTTTTAGGTTGGTTGCCATCTAGAGAATAATCGAACGAGAAGGGGCTCTCTAAATTGAAAATTGACATCACTACTCTTTTACTGCAGTTGATGTTCATTTGCCACGTTTCGCACCAAGCCCAGAAAGACAAGAGACTGGGCAAGAGGGTGGTGGTCATCAATGGAGTTAATAGATTCGTATAATATGCAGTCATATGTATAAAGTCTGATTTTAGTTGAGATGCCACGAAGTAAATTATTGATGTATATTAGAAATAACAAAGGGCCTAAAACGGATCCCTGAGGAACGCCTGGCAAAATGTCGACAGACGTTGAGTCCACCAAGTTAAAAGAAACGAATTGTGAGCGATAACGAAGAAAACTGGCTATCCAACAAGCACGACCGGAAATATTGAATACGGCGCTTAATTTTAACGGTAATTTATAATGAATCACAGACTCAAAAGCTTTAGAGAAGTCCATAAGGATGGCATCCACTTGATTACCTATGTCTAGTTTAGAAGCGATATCATGAACAAAATCGTCTAATTGCGTTATAGTGCTATAACCACGACGGAAACCATGCTGGGCAGATGGTAGAACATCTCTACAGATAAGGAATTCGATTATATGTTTGTGAATAATGTGCTCTAACGTCTTGCATGACTGGGGCGTGAGAGATATTGGCCTGTAGTTAGAAGTTGTTTATCATCTGCTTTTTACAAAAGCCGTACTCTCGCTGTTTTCCATTTAGTTGGTACTTCATCTGAGTCTAAGGATTTCTGGAAGATTACAGTAAGGCATTGAGCTGTCCATAGGGAGTACCTTACAAGGAAAGAATTCAGGATACTATCTGAACCGGTACACATTTTTGTGTCGAGATTCAAGGTTACGTTTAAGACACCATCAGAACTTATTACGATATCACCCAATTTATTAGTTTGGGTATCGTGACTAAACTTTGGAACTACCTGGTTATCGAGGGTGAAAACAGACTGGAAGTACGAGCTAAAAGCACTCGAAACCACGGTGCGGTCGTTAGTAATAGCGTCACTAATCTTGAAAGAGGTACTGCAAGTTGCACTACAGGTAAAATTGATGTCCAGAACCTGCGAGGATTTGATTTAAGTAGTAGAGGGAGCTGCACTAAATAATAGAAAGCTTCAGCATTTGTAGTACGAGTACGAAGCTATTCCTTGGTTGTTTAAAAGGAGCGCGAAGAGCAAAATTATAATGCTTTGATTTGCATAGTCCACCTACACAGCGTGACAGGTTCAGCATATCCCGGTTAATCCAAGTGCACTTTTACATTCATTAATGTGCGCTTTTACATTCCGCAGGAACGCACAAGAAAACGTGTCTTTCAGCAATGCAGATTTTTGTGACCCCTTGTCTAGAGTGCGAGTGACATACAACGCCCATACAGAGTGCCTGCTTATCTTCATGCCTAATTTTAACACTTTCCTGACAATAGTTGCAGTGTCATTTCAATAACTGAGCAAAAACTGACATATCACTTATGTGTTCCGTCATTCTGTAATCCTTTCTTCTGGTTCTCCACTTTTTCTCTGTATTCTCTTCGCGTACACATTTTATGCTCTGTTAAAATCTGTATTCGCGAAATTATTAGTATTCTTGTTTTATGTGCGCGCGTGTGTGTATGTGTGTGTGAGCTTGCATTATTCATCCTGTGCATTGTTTTGGCGAGTGAGCACCAAGACCCTCGAGGTTGTTACTTTAATAACACCTGTTATTATTATTATTATTATTATTATTATTATTATTATTATTATTATTATTATTATTATTATTATTATTATTATTATTATTATTATTATTATTATTATTATTATTATTATTATTCAATAATAATAATATATGGGGTTTTACGTGCCAAAACCACTTTCTCATTATGAGGCACGCCGTAGTGGGGGACTCCGGAAATTTTGACCACCTGGGGTTCTTTAACATGCACCTAAATCTAAGCACACGGGTGTTTTCGCATTTCGCCCCCATCGAAATGCGGCCGCCGTGGCCGGGATTCGATCCCGCGACCTCGTGCTCAGCAGCCCAACACCATAGCCACTGAGCAACCACGGCGGGTTATTATTATTCAAGGACACAGACAACGAATACATGTTTTGACTGTGGAGTGATTTATTCTTACTCTTTTATGAGGTAATGACGTGCGCAAGCTGCATGGCATCTCAGGAGCCAGTGCTACGATCGCCACTAGCAAAATGAGCATCCGAGGGTGGCAGGGTTCGTCGTACGTCGTCGCTGTCTTGCAGGTATGAAATGCAGCCTGATCGTCGGTATCAAATTGATTTGCCATGGGGTACTAATGCCTACCTGGGTTAAAGTGATAATGATATTGGGTGGGTTAAGGTTAGGGGTGCGTAAGGTGAGCGGCCGGTGGCAGCGGGGCGGGGAGGTAGAGAGGTGAGGAGGGTTGGCGAATAGGGGGACGCCTCGCGCTCAGTCTTTCTCTCATCGCTTCCCCAAGAAGCAGGGAATCGGCCCGCGGGGGAAGGCGCATAAATAGGGCATGATGTACATGCATTGCATGACCCTACAGAGGTGAGCCAAGTGCGAGCCCTTATCTTTTCTTGCTCACTTTGACTCGCTTTCCCTCTTTCACATTCCTGTTCAAGACACCTTCGTTTCGACCTTTTTTTTTTTTTTCTTCCGAAGCACACGCACTCTGAGATGCATACTTTGGCAGACCGTTTCTGTCCTTTTTCTCATCGTGCTGTATACGTTAAACATTGTTGATGGGCTCTTCCGGAGGTGCCCTTTATGCAACGCAATAACGCGTTTCTTACAAGCGCAGGATCGAGCGAGGCTTAATCGATCGATCGATCCTGAATTTGAATTGAAATATGGAGTTTTACGTGGCAAAACCACAACTTGGGGTGATTCCAGAATAATTTTGACTACCAGGGGATCTTTAACGTGCCGCCAATCACGGGTGTTTTTTCATGTCGTCCCCATGAGAAAAGCGGCCGCCGTAGCCCCGATTTGATCCCAGTGATAAGCAGCGCAACACTGCAGCCGCTAAGCCGCCGCGGCGGGTAATTGATCGATCCACAGCGGTAATACTAGCAGTAGAGTAGGAATGTGAAAGGGAACCAGTACGCATCCACAGTGATGGCATAAGTGTTAGTAACTGTTCGGACATTGCAATTGTTTTTAAGCGATATCAGAATGCAAAATTATTCTTGATGACCTATTTCAATCAATAGTCGTAGAAAAGCATTTAGCATTGCGCACCATTCCCACGACGTCTATTTTCCTTCTTCCCTACTTAATCTAAAAGCTGACGCGAGGTTCCAAGTCCTCCCTTACCCTTCCGTAACACCCCACCTAGGGCCACATAGGACTGCAATGCAGCTGGATTCGACGAAATTTATAAACGCTGCAGTGGCTTCACTAAGGGCCTCACTTCCTCCGACATGGCAGCAGATTGCAGGGAGCAACAAAACAAACATTAACACAAGTACAAACATAATCGAGCATATGGACGCGCAAGCCATTGGAAAAAAGATATAAAAATAAAAAAAGTAAGTGAAATAGAAAATGCACGTAACTCCGCAGGGAAAGCTTCCGAATTAAAGAAAATGTATATTCAGCGAAGCCCTGGCAAATACACCATGAGAAATGATGACACACGCACACACGAAAAGCAAGAACTCTCAGTGGCTTGAAGAAGCTCGGCCTTTCCGATAGATGGCAGCCCCGGGCCCTTGCACGAATCGATATAAATCGCAAATTTGACTCGATTATTAAATGAAAAAGCTAGACAGTTGCACCGTAACGCGTGCATCATGGAACGAGAGTTAACAAAAAAAAAGGAAAGCAAAAAAAGGGGGAGATAATGGTTCTGGGAAAGGACTCAGTGTCGTGAGCCCAGTACAAATCTATTAAAACAAGCGAAGAAAAGTGTTTTGACGCGCGCAACCTTTCTCCAGCATAGCGCAGCAAATACAAACCCTTATTCGGTGGATTTGGTGCGCTAGGGGATCAGATTGACTGTCCTGCCCCGCCGTTCCCGTCTCCCCGTCTTTCTCAAGTCATCCGTCTGCCGTCGAGGCAGGGTGGGAAAATCCCAGAGCGACGGTAGTGCGGCTCCAAGCATGGGCGCAAGCCGCTTCGCCGCCAACCCGATTCGCTGTCACGCCGCGACAGCTGTGGGCTCATGCGAGAGAGAGCCCGCAATTCTTCGTTCCAGCTCAGACAGCGCGACGTCGACCGAGAGCTACCGCCTGCATGGATGGAGAAACAAGAAGGCCAGAGGAATAGGACAGCAAAGCTACACGCGTGTCCCATGTCATTGCACTACAGAGGCAAAACTATGGGGATGCGAGGGTGCCTCAGTGAAGGCCACGATGACTCGGTGGTAAAACGACATGTCAATTCTTCGCAATTCTTTCTTCGGTGCCTCTGCGCCCTCATTTAGCACTTACCTTATGTGTTTTTTTTTCTTTTTAATGCGAAGGCATTATGTGCCCCAAAACTCGAAAATCCGTTGGCGTAACCGAAAGATGGCACTAAAGGTGTTGGAACTCTTCTGACCAGGCAGAGTAACGTGCTAGGGTACCACCAAAGGAATATTGACATTCTCATTTTCGCTGTTGTGAGTGTGTCAGTTTTTTGGAACAAATACATGAGATCGCTTAGTTTAACAGTTGGTGCAAAAGTAGCGCCGAGGTTTACTACGATATTGTGAAGCAATAAATCTATCTGGTGACTGGAGAGCGACGGCAAGTTCTCGCGTCATATAGAAAACATTCTTTTTCAACGTCCCGATTTCCCGCTGTTTTCTGCTTTGTCCAGAATTCAAGTAATCCCGCTCAATGTAAAGCTGCAGTACATTTCAACGACCGCATTTCAACCGATTACGCGACAATATGTACTAGGTTAGCAATACAGCAGAAGCATCGGTGTTGTTCCTACCGGTTCTTAACCATTCAGCGATGTTATTTTTGTTTTTTTAACAGTGCCTGTTTGCATCGTCAGGTGCAGAATTACGTCTAGCTACACGTAACCACCTTCGAGCCCTTAGATGCTATGGTTGCAAGAAAACACGGCTCATGGTAAGTCGCCGGCCACCGCAGAAGCTTTTGGTAGTTGCATATCCTTTTGTACGTGAGTCAGCGCTCATGCTTGCAAAGAAGCAGATGTATAGCCTCGAGAGCATCGTTCCTTTCTCTATATAGGATTGGATTGTGCGGCCTCTGAACTGGCTGAGCGGCGTGCAAGCTAAAATGGCTCTCTCTTAGATTGTGCGCTTCTTCCTGTTCCACGTACTGTAGTGTAACGGCAAAACATGCGCCCACAAATACCGCTCTAGAGGCGTGCGCCACATTCCTGGCATTTCGGGAAGCCGAGCTCTGCTTACTTAGTTCATCTCTTATACTTTAAAAAGTGTCTTCTCTTATTGTCGCTACTTCTTTCACCCCTATTTTGCAATCCGCACGCTCCTTCTTCTCCCACTCGGTCTGTCGCGGTCTCTCTGAGCGCGATATCGCGGAGCCAAACACCCGAATCCGACTCTGCGCTGGTCGCCTCTTCTTTTGTTGGGGCCTCTTGCTGCTTTTGATCAGGAGTTGCCAATGCCGCTCCACATGCGGGTCCTTTTATCTCCGTTTCGTAAGGGTACCCGAGCGCGCAAGCACGCGTTCGTTTCAAAGTGCGACGCCATCCAAAGAAAGCGCTGTGTATGCTGAAACATTGCGCACGTTCGCGGGCGGATGAGAGCGGAAGCTGCTGCAGCTCGGCTCAGTGTGCTTCTATCGAGTGCTCTTCTTCGCTCAATTCTTATCATTTCCGTCTCTTGCTATAGGCACAGTGCTTTCTCTGGGCCAGTGCGGGCAGCAATTCGGAAATGGACGTGCGCGTGGGAGCGCTGGTAGGGCTGTGTTTGAGACCCCTGAACACAGCAACACCGTATGGCATGCGTCACGCATTGCAAGGCACGCGTTAGTGTCTATGCTTAAACGTGGTGGCTGAGTGAGTGAGTGAGTGAGTGAGTGAGTGAGTGAGTGAGTGAGTGAGTGAGTGAGTGAGTGAGTGAGTGAGTGAGTGAGTGAGTGAGTGAGTGAGTGGGTGGGTGGGTGAGTGAGTGAGTGAGTGAGTGAGTGAGTGAGTGAGTGAGTGAGTGAGTGAGTGAGTGAGTGAGTGAGTGAGTGAGTGAGTGAGTGAGTGAGTGAGTGAGTGAGTGAGTGAGTGGGTGGGTGGGTGAGTGAGTGAGTGAGTGAGTGAGTGAGTGAGTGAGTGAGTGAGTGAGTGAGTGAGTGAGTGAGTGAGTGGAATGTGCGCCAGCTTGTGTTTGTACGTGCTCTATGTTACGTATATATAGCGTAAGGGGGAACACTATTTCAATCTGATGAAGCCGGTATTGTCGATGTGCTCTTGCAGCTATTTTCACTGAAAATTGTTGTATTCTTCTTTCGTCTAGTTTATACCTGTCATCTACCTTAAAGAAAGAGAAAAAAATGAAACAAACAAGATCGTTAATAATTGAGCACAGCGCTAGTGTTTCTTCTTACAAGCACGTGGCTTCTCTTGGCTATTGGGTACCAGGATAGAGTTAGCAGCTAGCGGGATCCCCGAATAGACCCGTGTGCATGCGACGTTCGTCAGGGATGACTACAGCTCTGACATCAGTACAATGCAGTGTTCGTGTGAAGTACGCTGCAACCAGGCTTTTCTCTGCACGCCGTTTGCCAACTGCGTGTCCGGAGTAGGCCCACCGTTCAGCCCGTGTGAACAACGACACGCAAAGCAAGCGCTCAGTGCTCGCTTATTCGTGGTGCCGGTGTTAAAACACGGTGGCAATCAACTCAAGACTCGTTCCCATCTCATTCTGCTTTTATTCTTGTCCGATCTGGAGATTTCATTCATTGATAAGTACTGTAGCTATGCAGCACGCCCACTTAGAAAAGACTGAGCCGATCATCGTAAAACATATTCATTGGCGTCGAAGCAACTTTAAGCGCCGCACCTGATCGCCTCGCAACAGCAGAGAAGACTCGGCGAAAGTGCTCTACTTAGTACCTTGCCGAAGGCCAGTGTTACGTTCTTATTATTCTTAGCTCTGCATTGTGTTTAGCCTATTTGAATTGGTATTTCATGAGTAGCGAAGTCGTTCGTTAATATCGTTTTGTAACGCCCAAGGCACAGCTCGGAACCTTCGCGGCAAAATGCTACTTAACTAACGGTGTTTGCCACAAGTTCTTCATCGCATCAAAGAAACACACATACGCAGCAACCACAAACTATAACAGCTAACCATTTAATGTTCAGCTTTAATGTTCGTCTTTTGAGTACAGTGATGTGGTGACGATTTCTTCCATAGTATTCTTCACCAAGTGCCGTTATTTCGCTTTGCGCTAAATTATTTTCAGCCTCCTGTTCACCCTGATGTTGTCCAGCTCTCCTTGCCCTTTCAAAAATAACGAGGAAAACAAAACGGAATACAAAAATTCTTTCACCTGCGCATGTCACTCTGGTAAGAAACACATCAGACACAGCGAAGCTCTGGAAAAACTCGGGATCTGATATGAAGGTTCTTTCTTTATTGTTTCAAACGGCTCCCTGTGGCAGCACCCCACACGAACCAATTAAGGACAAAGCGGGTCGTTCCAACACGCACATAAACTATATAAATATATATATATATAGTAGCAAACAAGACGTTCCACGTCCGCCGCCTAGGTCTGTGAGTGGGGGCGCTGGCTAACACTCCCAGGGTTCACCTAGTACACATAAATACCCAAGAAAGTGGATGGGGAAACGCCGCCGCGGTAGCTCAATTGGTAGAGCATCGCACGCGACATGCGAAGGTTGTGGGTTCGGTTCCCACCTGCGGCAAGTTGTTTTTATGCGAAGCATATTACGAGAGCTCAACCCAGCTCCTCAGGCGCGGCGGTGTCGCCTTCAATACCACGTGACACCGTGACGTCACGACAGAGGAGAAACGGGGCTCCAACTCGCGCCGTCGCTCGCGGCGTCGCTTGCCTCTGCTAGACACTCACGAGGTGAGATGCCTCCTGGAGACAGAGCTGCTCGTTGGAATGAGAAGCGAAGGTTGCGCCGTGCTACAGAGACTGATCTTCTAGGTGGCTTTGGCTCAACTCTTGCAAGATGGGCTGGGTGGGAATCGAACCAGGGTCTCCGGATTGTGAGACGGAGACGCTACCACTGAGCCACGAGTACGATGCTTCAAAGCGGTACAAAAGCGCCTCTAGTGAATGCGGTGTTGCTTTAGAAACGAGCTGTTTCTGAGGCTCAGGCGTGCGTCGCTTGCTCAGGCGCACATTTCGTTGCCGCGCCGAACGCTGCGTTGCTCGACGCTCACCGCGTCCAATGCGGGGCGCGTAGTCGCTGCGCCGTAGCCCATTGTCTTACACCCCTTGGCGGGTCGACGGGAACGCTGTCGCGTTCCACTCTTGAAGGCGAAGCAGAGTAACGCATGAGTTGTTTCTTCGTCTAGCCGAACCAAATATAGCCAAGCAACAGCAGTTCACCAGGCTAAACAGTGGTTTCAACAACTAAAATAAAGGCTAGTATGCTTCGCATCCTGGGCTTAACCTTAGCTAAGCCACAGCCATTTTTTTTTCATCCACTTTAATTTCCATTAATTTATCATTACTTTATTTCATTTATTAAGCACATGCAATTTCCCCTATGTTGTACTTGGTGTCAGTGTTTGTTGGCTTCTCATTCTATGACTAATAAATATCGGGTCCCTCGGTTAACCCCCTTTCTGTATATATATATATATATATATATATATATATATATATATATATATATATATATATATATATATATATATATATATATATATATAATTGGCGTGAAAAGAAACATAAAATAACCACTCACTGAAAAATTCACGGCAGCCCGCAAATACACTTAGAGCTACAAAAAAAATTGGAGGACACTTAAGCTTCGCGTTTCAGAGTGGAACACCGGTAACATTCAAAGATCCCCGACTTCTTACGCTTCTCGCAACTGGAGCGCATATAACCGTAATGTTTACCGGCAAACGCTGGCTGCGAAAGCTATGCACGAAGGCCTTGGGCTTTGTGGGGGAAACGCGGCCTCTTGCGTGGGCCGCGAGGCGATGGAGGCGAGCGCCAGCTGGAGCTATTGCAAGGAGCCGGGCGCGCCGCTCCGTGGGACCACGACGCCTATTCGCGCCGGCGCGCGCAAATGGCGGACGCCGCAGTCTGCCCTTTAACGCCGCAGCCAGTCTGTGTGTGTGAAGGGGTTTCTTTGAGTCTTCGCGTAACATACTTATGTTTTCTCGTATAGTCAAATTTCAATCCCAGAACTATCATGTCCATAGGTTGTCCATAAGTCGTACTTCACGATTTTTTCACGTATTCTAGCTTGAGAAATTCAATTAGTTCAGTAAATTCCTTGCCTCACATGGAGGGCCTGGGTATAGGTGGTTCGGAAATCGCCTTAACGTCCCACGCCGACGAGAAATTTTCTGCGACATAGGCTCGTTGACGCTGTCGCGTTAATACCAACAGCACGGGAGGTAGGGCAGATCACGAGTTTAAGCTTGCGCAGCAGTATGACGGGGATGGGCGGCGGCGAAGCGACGAAAGAAGCGGCGTTCGTCTCACCAAAATGTCGATGGAGTTAACCGACGAACGGCGACCACAGTGTAGCAGCTCCGACTTGGAGAGGGAACACAGGTGGCTGGGTGGCATGTGCTGGTGGAAGCGGCGTTCTGACCAGGCGGGACACAAACTGGGGTCCGTAGCCCGGCTGCTCACGCTCTGCGTAAGGGAGTTCGCCGGCCTCTGGCAGCCTGGAACAGGCTGGCAGGAGGCCCTGACCGGGTAAGTCCTGGAGGCTCCAGTCCGGAACCCGACAGTCCGTCTTCGCCTCACGGTAAGATGGCTGAACTGCTGCCTGCGTCGCTTGCTGGAACTCTGTTAACTGCCCTCTTTCTGTCAGTGCACCTGACTTTTCTGCCGCTCTGGCCCATTTGTCTCTTCTGAATTGATGAACCTCGGAGTCCCATGTTCACTAGTGATAGACCCCTGAGAACTCCCTAGGTTCTTCCGATTGGATTACATTCCTCTTTTTTTCTTCTTGCGCCGAGCGTTAGCATGCTTGACGGTTTTCGCCGCCGCCGTCTTTCACCTAGCACGGGATTCACCTCCGTGCGCGCACTCTTTGCCGTCCTGCTCTTGTCTTCACCCAATCGCCGTCTCGCGCACTAGACACATCACAGGGCCCTTTTTCTGGCTCACGGCCAGGAAACAGACCGTTGTCTGTCAAGCGCTTACAGCTGCAATGGACCTTGAAGTGAACTTAGCTGTCAGGGAAGTGCACAAGTAGAGTTTGGGTTCTCAGATAAAGAGGGTTACCGAAGTAGGGAGAGCCACGCCAGAATGAAGCCAGGGCAATAAGCAGACATTTTCTCAAAAGAAGCTGGAGTAAGCGTCCAATGCGTGCCCATAGATGGGCCGCAGTCAGTGGGAAATATAACCCTGAAATTATTTTCTTTTCTTCCTTTCCTTTTGTTTTAATGTAATATGGACCGGGAGAATTCGTGAAGGACGAACACAGTAAGACACATAGATACGAGCGCTGTTAAAAGCTAAATTTATTTCAGCCATGCCGCACTTACACATGCAAGCATGCACACACTAGCCAAAGAGACAAGGAGAGCATGTATTTTTAAACACTTAGTGCTTCCGTATATAGCATGGCCACGGAGGTAATATATGACAGGGTTAGCAACAACAAAAAAAGGACACAGGATCGTGTGCGTTCTGCTGCTTCTTTTCCGGAATCATTCAAGGAAATTCGCTAAGTATTGTATCTTTTTATGGACAAGCTCAACTTTTTATTCAAAAACACATACAGAAGATGCACCCTGACCTAAAATTGAACATATTTGTGCCATAAAACTGAGCTTTTCCCATTTATTGATGAAGTCAAAAATTCTAACACTCTTGGCCATCATCGGTTATGAAGCTGCCTAGCCTTACCAGCAATATAGGGGTGTCACGTCGCTTGCTCTTCTTTACTGAGCTAAAGAAAGAACAGTGGGCGCAAAAATAAGCGTCCGAGTGTCCTCCTTATAAAGCACTTTCATCAAGTAAAAAAAAAGAAAAGAAGACGGGGTCGTCTACATCTACATCTTCTACATTTGCACTCACATTCGTTTTCGCGGGCTTCCGCGTGTACTCCTGTTGATCACGAGCATGCGTGCGCAGCGGTGAAACGCCTGTGTGGTTTGCCTAGCCGAGTTCAGGGCCGCCTGCACACTTCACATTCCGGAACTACAAGGCCAAAACTATTTAGAAATTGTTCCATATTGAGTGCCCAAAACACATATATCGCGGATAAATCAAAAGTCTTTAGGCACGTAGGGCCCTCTGGGCTGTACTTGCCGGCGATAAGGTAGCCTCGCCACCTAAGCGATTATCTAACTAAGCTATGTTGAATGCTCGGTTGTCATAGTCGGAAGCTCGAAGCCTTCAATGAGTTTTTTTTTTTTATTTGTAGATGGTGAGCATGAAATTCGTCTCCTCCAGTGCACAACATCTGCAGGCTTGGAGTGACGCCGGACACAGGCAAAAGATGGCGAGAGCGAGTGGGGCTACACTAATTCAGGCACAACGAAATTAGGAGGGCCCACTAAGCTTCGACAAAGACACTCCCTCACCAGAACCGGAATTGACCTCCCTGGTGCAGTATTCGGCTGTTACCTTGCGAATGATTCCTACAATTAACTCATGGCCCTCAGTCCCCAGTAGCTGCGGAGCATCTCACCAAGGTGGCGGTCAGACCTGTAACGCAGCAGAGGGTGCTAAGAATCTTTGGGTCTAGACAGGCTGCCAATGGAAACTGACCCAGTCGACCCTTAATT
Source organism: Dermacentor albipictus (assembly GCF_038994185.2). Lineage (NCBI taxonomy): Eukaryota > Metazoa > Arthropoda > Arachnida > Ixodida > Ixodidae > Dermacentor > Dermacentor albipictus. The sequence continues at coordinate 306,121,972 of NC_091821.1, forward strand.
GCCGAACTCTGTCGAGTGAGGCTAGCTTAGCAGGACTCTTTGAGGAACTATGGGACATTGTTGGAGATATCATCGGCCTTAGTGAGGTTCGAAGAACTGGTGCCTGACGCTTATACATTGCTGGATAACGGACATGCCCTCTGCTATAGCGGTTTCCCAGATAAGAAGCCATACGAAGTAGGATTCCTAATCCATAAAGGCATAGCGGGCAACGTTGACGAATGAATTCTATAGCATTAATGAGAGGGTAGCTGTAATTGTAATCAAACCTAACAAGAGGTATAGATTAAAGTTAGTACAAGCCTACGCTCCAAAATCCAGTGACAGCGATGATGAAGTAGATCAGTTTTATGAAAATGTGAATTAGCGATGAGAAAGGTGCAAGCTCAGTGTACTGTATTAATGGGCGACATTAATGCCAAAGAGGGAAAAAAGCAGGCCGGGGAACAAGCAATTGGCAACTACAGCGTTGATTCTAGAAGCGCTAGAGGACAGATGCTGGTAGAATTCGCAGAAAGGAATAAGCTTCGAATGATGAACACCTTTTTCAAGAAGCGTAGCAACAGAAAGTGGACCTGGAAAAGCCCTAATGGCGCAACAAGAAATGAAATTGATTTCATACTTTCTGCTGATACCAACATAGTGCAGGATGTCGAAGTGTTAGGTAGGGTGCAGTGATCAGAGGTTACTGAGGGCTAGGATTCATCTTAATTTGAAGAAAGAGTGAAACTGGTCATGAAGAAGCAGGTCAACCTAGAGGCAGTAAGAGTAAAGGCAGACAAATTCAGGCTGGTACTTGTCAACAAATATACAGCCTTAGAACAGAGAGATGATGATGACACAGAGGTAATTAATGAAACCCCAACTAGGTTGGCTTCAGAGGCAGCAACCAAAGTGGGAAGCAAAGCTCCAAAGCAACCAGTGGGCAAGCTCTCTCAAGTAACAAAGGACCTAATAAAGAAACGACAAAAAATGACAATGTCCAACTCAAGAGATAAGATAGAATTCGCGGAACTGTCAAAACTGATCAGCAAGGCGAAAACAGGTGATATACGAAATCATAGCGTGAGAAAGACTGAAGCCGTAAAAGTTGGACGCAACCTGAAATCAGTGAGAAGGAAACTTGACCTAGGACAAACCAGCAGGGTAACATCATCAGAAATCACGAAGATATAGCAAAACTAGCCGAAGAATTCTATGCTAACCTGTACAGCACCCAGAGTAGTGAGAATACCTCAATTAGAAACAGTAATTGACAGGATACAGAAACTCCTCCTATAGTTAGCGATGAGCTCAGAGGGGCCTTGCAAGACATGAAACGAGGAAAAGCGGCAGGATAAGATGAAATAACCGGCGATTTAATCAAAGATGGAGGAGACATAATGCTTTGAAAACTGGCGGCTCTTCATAGGAAGTGTCTGTCGGCTGCAAGGGTCCCAGAAACCTGCAAGAATGGCCTAAATTATACTCCATAAAGAGGGAGACGGTAGAGAATTGAAAAGTTAAAGGCCCATCAGTTTAATCCAAGTGTTGTATAAAATATTCATGAGAATAGCTTAAAATAGAATAAAGGAAATACTGGACGTGAACGAAGGGAGCAGGCTGGCTTCGGGAAGGGATACTCTATAATGTATCGCATCCATGTCACCAATGAGATAATCGAGAAATCCGCAGAGTGAAATCAGCCCCAGTATATGGCTTTCATAGACTGCGAAAAGGCATTTCATTCAGTAGAGGTACCAGCAGTCGTAGAGGCATTAGGTAAGCAAGGAGCGCAGGAGGCTTGCGTAAATATCTTGGAAAATATCTACACAGATTTCACAGCTACCTTAATTCTCTACACGAAAAGTAGGAAGTTACCTATGGAGAAAGGGGTCAGACATGGAGACACGATCTCTCCAATGATATTGACTGCGTGCTTGGATGAAATATTCAAGCTATTAAACTGGGAAGGCTTAGGAATGAGGATCAACGGCGAATGTCTCAGCAACTTTCGGTTTACAAATGTCATTGTCCTGTTCAGCAACACTGGGTACGAGTTACAACAAATGCTTGAGGACCTTAACAGAGAGAGGGTAAGAGTGGGGTTGAAGATTCATATGCAGAAGACTAAGATAATGATCAATAACCGGGTAATAGAACAAGAGTTCGGGATCGCCAGTCAGCCTCTAGAGTCTGTAAAGGAGTTAGTTTGCTTAGGTCAATTCCTCGCAGGAAATCCTGATCATGAGAAGGAAATTTACAGAAGAATAAAAATGGGTTGGAGCGCATGCGGCAGACATCCTCAGCTTCTGACTGGAGGCTTACCATTATCATTGAAAGGAAACATGCACCATTAGAGATACAGAATGGGTGCCAAGAGAAGTGAAGTGCAGTCGAGGTCGGCAGAAGACTAGGTCTTTTTTTACATTAGAAAAGCTGGTCCGAATCGTGTTAGTGACACATCTATTTTTCTGTACGAGGTAGAGCAGAAATTCCTTTCACGCTTACTCAGATATTGTGTTTTTTGCCCGAATCTGATTGATGCCTTGTGCGCGTGCGCATGCACCCAGGGTCTGGGAGGGCCATGTGTGTAGGATGCTTTTATGCTCATTAAACAGTTGAGGTAAGCGCCTATGTTATCTCCCTTCTTGTGCGTGTGTGGTTTTCGTGCAATACGCGTTTATGATGCCGGATAATGAACTAACCCAGGAGTTCACTCTTCTAGAGGCCTTCATTTTGCAGTGAACATAAAATAGGCTCATGATGAAGGCATGGAAAATAGGAAGGCAGGAGGGGGAAATTCAAGATGATGAGCAAAACGAGAACAAGGTAAATGCGGGAGCCAACGTTTCGACAAGTGGACTTGTCTTCTTCAAGGACACATATGCGCTCCTCGGCACAGCATATATAGGTAAGGTTCTTCTAAAGGGGAGAGGGGGTAAGGCGGGTGGGCGAGGCAATGACCGAGAGAGTGTAGAATTGGGAACGTGCCATTCACACGGCCGTGTGCTTTTCGTGGAAGGGGCCTGGAAGAAAAAAAATTAAATTATGGGGTTTAACGTGCCAAAACCACTTTCTGATTATGAGGCACGCCGTAGTGGAGGACTCCGGAAATTTGGACCACCTGGGGTTCTTTAACGTGCACCTAAATCTGAGTACACGGGTGTTTTCGCATTTCGCCCCCATCGAAATGCGGCCCCCGCGGCCGGGATTCGATCCCGCGACCTCGTGCTCAGCAGCCCAACACATAGCCACTGAGCAACCACGGCGGGTAATGGGCGTGGAAGAGAGGAGGGATTATATGCTCCTCTGGAGGTCAGTGAGCTATTGTATCTCTGAAAGACAGAATAAAGGAAGCAGCAGAAAATAGTGCTCGTGAAAAAATATTAATATGGAATCCATATAACAATACAGAAAAGAAGTAAAGGTGAAAACATAGAGGAAAAGCACTAAGTAGCCCAATGAAAAATAACTACGTTCTGTTACCTATAGCTTAAAATTTACCATAGCGAAGAGATTCTAAATATCAATTTGAAGCGGTAATGTCTGTTGGTTGCAATGTCTTGAACTTATCAATGAGGTATGATTCCGCGTATTTTCTGTCTCGCGCAGAGCCAAAATTTGACTGTAGTATGTAGAGCTTAAGTTCATCAAAGTTATGACCTGGTTGGTTGAAATGCTCGGCGACGGCTTTGAGAAGCTTTTCAGCTATGTCCGAGTGATGTCCGTTTAGCCTTTTTAAACTAAACAGCTACCGTTTTTACCGTTTGCTACCGCTACCGTTTTTCTCATATGCATTACATGAATTATATCTTTCATTGTCATTTTGTCTGCTCGAGACACGTTTGCTCATTCACGTTGAATACTTGCCACTTTCGGTTCGGTTTCTTGTCTTTTCGTTTCTAGAAGGGACATTAGATGGAACTTTGAGGACAAGCGTCAAGACTCGCTCAGAGATTCTTCCTGAAAGGCGTGAAACACGAACAACTTTTCATCGAACAATGTGCGCGCCTAAAGGAATGTACTGAAAAGTAAACTACCCATACAATATTTGAAAACACAGGTTCCCCACAAAAAATTTGTTACGTGAATGCGAGCAAAATAAATCCTATGGCATCACATAAAGCACAAATTTCAGTCATAATGTGAGAGCTCAAGCAAAACGCAGCATCTGAGCAGTACAGCCGAAAATTCGAAGTAGTGGCACAGATATAAAGCATAACTCTTGAGGGCCGCCCCATGTGTTTCTTTTTTTTATTTTCTTTGCCCGCCCTCTCGGTATTGCAAGCGTGGTAGTTCAGGTATGTTTATGTTCTATGACATATCTATGTTATTAGCTGAACTCTGCTTTGACGCCCGGTACAAGCGCTTGTCTAATGCTGATTCCCCCAGGCTGTAAGAAGTGTTTGTGGCCGAGATATATTGTCACGTGGTGGTGACGTTGAAGAACACAGTAGCAATGCTGTGAAAGACAAAACTAACTTTTATTGGGCGAACCTGTGCCCCCATAAAGAGTCTGGCACAACGATAGCGGCGAACACGGTCGGCGAAAATCTGATTATCGGGTCAAGCACGTCGGCTTTTATACAGCAGTCGTTGAATGTTCCAGACTAATCATTGGGACCCGCGCGCCTTCCACAAAATTCTACACCATTCGCGTCACGCGATGAAATCAGATAACACAAGGTTCGGCGACAACAGACAGTGGATAGAAGCATCGATAACTTTCCAGAAACTTCGGATACATGCAGGCGCGTCCCGCGCTGTGCGATAACATTTGTTAGGCGGCGAAACGTGGTCGACCGATAAAGATAAGTACACTTGTCAATACCCCCCTCTTAAAAAGCATCGACCCGATGCTGCAAACAAACGAAAGTAATAAAGAAAAGCACTCGTAGCAAAGAACACAACAAAATAAGGAAGTTTGTCAGCGTCCATAAAAGGGTTTGAGTGGTGCGCGGACCACTTCAGATCGTGCGCGGCGCCGCTGTGAATGCGAAATGCCGTCTGGCACGACCTCATAGTCCAGTGCGCCAATACGTCGGATGACCTTACAAATAGCATCGCAGTAGTTTTTCACTGAGTCCTCGTCGGCGTATCGGGGTCCATACCCAAGCACGGTCACCGGGCTGGTACTCGACGAAGGGTCGTCGGAGGTTGTAGTGTCGGCTGTCGGTACGCTGCTGGTTCTTGGTCCGTAGGCGGGCGAGGTGTCGGGCTTCTTCGGCGCGCTGGAGGTAGCTGCGACGTCAAGATTCTCTTCGTCAGTGACGTGCAGCAGCATGGCGTCGAGCGTCGTCGTCGGGTTCCTGCCGTAAACCAACTTGAACGGCGTGATCTGCGTTGTTTCTTGCACCGCCGTGTTGTAAGCGAAGGTTACATACGGCAGGACGGCATCCCAAGACTTGTGCTCGACGTCGACGTACTATCGGCCAAAAAAGTAAACGGACCACGGTTCAAGTGGCCGGAGCGGCTGCGGGGCCACACCGGGGCGCTCACTGTCGCGCTCCGCGCGCGGACGACGCGAGTGCCCCGAGTGACGCCAGACTTCGCCCTCACTCTCACGCGGGGCTTCGTCATGCTCGAGAAATTTCTAGTGCACCGTTCCGTTGCTCTGCTGCTGACGGTCGCAACGAAGGGGACCGTGCGTTGCCGGTAGTCAAGCACATGGCGCTGTCATGCAGTGGCGGGCGGCCGCAGCGCATTACAGCGCGGCACTTAGAAGGAACGAAGACCCGTTGTGATTGTTGTTTTGGTTATTCACCTTGTGCTTCATATTAGTGCATGTCCCCGGCCTCCACCGTTGCTCGATTTTAGGCACCATAACGCAAGTAGCCGCAACGGCGGCTACGGTGACGCGCGCTCTTTCACGTCCGCGCAATAAGTTAGATAGCGGGAAGCGCTGCGCGGACGTCCGAAGCTATAGTGGCGGCGCTCTACGACTCCATGCCAAGGCGACTAAGCCAAGTCATCGCGGTCGACGGCAACTTTTCATCGCACTGAGGACCCCGTCAAGTCATCGAATGCTTCCGTGAATAAACTTTCACGACTAACTAACCATTATCTCCGATTCGTCTTCCCAATTATCTTTTTCTGGCCGTACTTTTGTAAAGTTTCATAACGGCTTAGGCATTGTAGTAGCTAACTAAAGCAGTTTTCAGAGGCGCCACTCATGTAAATAGTAAACCCACTGCTGGAGACACTGCCGGAAAAGTACCCTTGACAGAAAAGCCGTGCCCTCAGTAAAGCTTCGGGCCTGTAACTTATCGGGCTGGCGTGAAAAAGCGCGCATCACTATCACCACCGTTGCTGCTACTTGTGTTATGCAGCCTAAAATGGAGCAGCGGTGAACACAAGGTGAACGTAAGCAAAGCAACAACCAGAACGGGTCTTCACTCCTTCTGAGCCCGCGCTTCGATGCGCTGCGGCCGCCCGCTACTCCACTACAGCGCCATGTGCTGGACTACCGGCGACGCACGGTCCCCTTCGTCACGACCGTCAGCAGCAGAGCAACCGAATGGTGCACTAGAAATTTATCAAGCGTGACGAGACCCCACGTGAGAGTGAGGGCAAAGTCTGGCATCACTCAGGGCACTCTCGACGTCAGCGCGCGGAGCGCGATAGCAACGCCCCGGTGTGGCCCCGCAGTCGCTCCGGCCACTTGAGCCGTGGTCCGTTTAATTTTTTGGCCGATATTACATTCCTAGCACGCTCCGTGAGACCATTCGTTTGCGGATGGTATACGCAGTTGTCCTCCTATGGCTTGCCTGGCTGTATTGCATAATGGCTTGGGTGAGCTCCGCTGTAGAAGTCGTTTCTCTGTCGGTGATTAGGACTTCTGGGGCACCATGTCGCCGCAGGATGTTCTCGACGAAAAATTTCGCCACTTCAGCGCTGCCTTTTGGTAGAGCTTTAGTTTCAGCGAAGTGGGTAAGATAGTGCGTCGCCACGACGATCCACTCATTCCCGGATGTTGACGTCGGATGCGGCCCAAACAAATCCATTCCAATCTGCTGGAATGGTCGGCGAGGAGGTTCGATCGGCTGTAGTAATCCTGCTGGCCGTGTCAGTGGTGTCTTGCGTCGCTGACGGTCTCGGCATGTCTTGACGTAACGGACGACGTCGGCGGTCAGACGTGGCCAGTAATACCTTTCCTGTATTCTCGACAGTGTCCGGGAGAATCCGAGGTGCCCAGCGGTTGGATCGTCGTGTAGGGCGTGCAGTGCTTCTGGACGCAGCGCTGATGGTACAACAGGAAGGTAGCTGGTGCGGGCTGGCGAGAAGTTCTTCTTCACGAGCAAGTTGTTTTGTAGCGCGAACGAAGGCAATCCGCGCTTAAATGCCTTAGGGACAACGTCGGTGTTCCCTTCCGAATACTCGACGAGGTCTTTTAGCTCTGGGGCTGCTCGTTGCTGTTTAGTGAAGTCATTCGCGCTTATTATTCCAAGGACGGCGTCGTCGTCCTCATCGCCTTGCGGCGGGGGATCGATGGGGGCGCGTGATAGGCAGTCGGCGTCAGAGTGTTTTCTTCCAAACTTTTATATTACGGTGACGTCATATTCTTGTAGTCTGAAGCTGGAACCGCATGGCGCGTTTTTGGCGAGCGAAAAACGTGAGGCGCGGCGAACGCCCGCGTTGCCACCGACGCGCGAGCACCCGCACGAAAAAAGGGAGCGACGCTGTTTAGTGATGCGGATGTCAAAGGCGACTCAGTTTCCACTATTTAAGTGTAGCGATGCTTATACGGCCTATGATACGCGCATGCATATAATAAAGATATGTACACTAGCTGTTCTAAATTTCAAAAAGATAAAGCGATCTAGAAAGATACGCGAACCTTCTTTAACAAATCAGTGTTTAAAGTTAATTCGTAAAAAAATGCTCTCACTTCGTGCAGTCAAGAATCCCGGGTGATACTTTTTTCATTTATGAAATACCGAAACATAGTAACCAAGTTTCTTAGAGATAACAGAAAACATATCTGTCCTACGGCCTACGATATGCCCATGCATATAATAAAAAATATGCCCACTAGGGGCCAGACAATGAAATCTTCCTTACCTCAGTAAGGAAGCCTTCATTGCAGTGAGGCTACCTTATGTCACTCTGAAAGCTTCCTTACTGAGGCGCCCTCGGTGAAGGCTTCCTTGGTACTTCCTCAGCCAAACAATGAAATCTTCCTTACCTCACTAAGGAAGCCTTCATTGCGGTGAGGCTACCTTATGTCACTCTGAAAGCTTCCTTACTGAGGGGCCCTCGGTGAAGGCTTCCTTGGTGCTTCCTCAGCATAAGGTAGCTCCAAAGCTACCTTCATGCGTCCTTACGCCGCTCCTGGCCCTGAACGAGCGCTTCACCTCACTGCTTAACCACGTGGCATTCGCTTGCGCATGCACACTCTCGCCCACCTGCGGAGAAGCGCGAGCACGGTACGTCTTGCCAGGCATGTTCGTTTCAGTCACGCGTGCGGCATGAAAGCATTGCTAGGCGTTGCCAGGCGTTGCAAGACGCCGGCGGGCCAGCGTTGCTGGAGCACATCAAGTTTTGCACTGTAATGCGCAACTTTTTTTAAACTTTAGTAAACAAAACTAGAAGAAAGCGTCCACGCTTCTCTATATTAGCTATTCAATTTAAAGATTGTGCGACGATACAACATTTTTTAATAAAATAATGGTGTTCGCGGAAAGATTTGAAGAAATAATCTCGAACCCAGGCACGCGGCCACCGCTCCTTAGGTGAGGATGGGTGAAGGGAGCTTTCAGAGTACGCTTGCTTCCTCCATCGGTCCTTCGCTGTAAGGAGGCCTCACGTAAGGTTAGGAAGCGCTCGAAGGAAAGGAACGTTTTATTGTTTGGGCCAAGCTACGTTCATGCGTCGTTACGCCGCTCCTGGCCCTGAACGAGCGCTTCGCCTCACTGCTTAACCACGTGACTTTTGCTTGCGCATGCGCGCTGTCGCCCACCTTCGCAGAAGCGCGAGCACGGTACGTTTTGCCAGGCACGTTCGTTTCAGTCACGCGTACGGCATGGAAGCGTTGCTAGGCGTTGCACGACGCCAGCGTACCAGCGTTGCTGGAGCACATCAAGTTTTGCACCGTAATGCGCTACTTCGTTAGGTTTAGTAAGCAAAACTAGAAAAAAGCGTCCACGCTTCTCTACATCAACTTAAAGATTGTGCAACGATACAACCTTTTTTATTGAATAGTGGTGTTCTGGTGTTCGCCTAAAGCTTTTAAGAGATAATCTCGAACCCAGGCATGGCGGCAACCGCTCCTTACGTGAGGACGGGGGAAGGGAGCTTTCAGAGTATGCTTGCTTCCTCCATCGGTCCTTCGCTGTAAGGAGGCCTCACGTAAGGTTAGGAAGCGCTCGAAGGAAAGGAACGTTTTATTGTTTGGGCCTAGCTGTTTTAAATTTCAGAAAGATAAAGCGATCTGGAAAGATACGCAAACCTTGGTTAACAAATCAGTGTTTAAAGTAAATTCGTAAACCAATATGCTCTCACTTTGTGCAGTCAAGAATACCGGGTGATTTCTTTTTTTCTTTCTTGCATTTAAGAAATGCCGAAACATTGTAACCAAGTTTCTTAGGGATAAAAAAACGTATCTGTAGAAACTGTTTACTGATGCGGATGCGAAAGGCTACTTGGTTTGGCGAGCGCTTAATAAGTTCCTAAATCGCGACACAAGTCGGTATGAAGATCTCGAGGTTACAGTGAATGAGAAGCAGCTAAAAGGTATAAAATTAGCAAAGCGCCTAAATGAACACTTTATAAATTTAGTGACTAGCAATCACAATATAGATGCTCTTAAGATTTTCGTTGCGCCCAATGTATATACAGCGTATTTTAATCCTACGACCCCCGACGAGGTTTACTCTGCTTTTATATCCTTAAAGAACAGTAAGGCACGCAATATTGATGGTCTCTAGATTAAACGAATTAAATTTGCAATATACTTTTTGTGCCCGCTTTTACGCGCGTATTCAATATTTGGTTGTCTGTTTTCCTAACAGAAATTCAAGAGGCAAACGCAACTGCCCTGTTCAAATCAGGTGACAGCAATGACATGTCAAATTATCGGCCGTTGTCAGTGGTCCCCGTCATTTCAAGAGGCTTGGCGAAAGTTATCTGTAAAAGGGTAGTGTCATTTTGTGAGAAAATATAAATTTTTATATGTTCATTACTTTCGGTTTCGTAGGGACCGATCGGCTGAATTAGCTCTATTAACACAGAAGGATTCAATGTTTGAATGGCTATGAAGAAATAAATTAACCTAAGGCATATTTAGAGATTTTTATAAAGCCTTTGACAGGATCAATCCTATTACTTTACTAACGAAAAACAAAGATTACGTACTCTGGATTACCACTGGACCTCCTAAGGTCTTACCTAATGCATAGGAAACAATGCATTTGTATCTCAAGTGAATATACAGACTCCCTGAATTTAGAAGCCAGTGTTCGCCAAGGGAGCATATTAGGGCCTATACTGTTTAATATCTATATAAATGAGTTAACGAACATCAGTAACTTACCACACTATATCATATACGCAGATGATACCAGCCTTTCTTTTCAGTCGTGTGATGCTGACTACTTATAAGAAACAGCTAACACCGTCCTTGATAAACCGTATTAGTAGAGGAAAGTAAGCTTTCCGCAGCTTAACTATAAAGAAAACCAAAGCTGTTCTTCTTGCGCACGCCCAAAAACATGTAAATTGTAATCTAAACATATTATATCGATCAGAGGGAATTGACGTCACCGCGCACGTTAAAACTATGGGAGTGATATTGATCAGCATGTAAGGTGGGCCGAATACATAGGACGCGTGGCAATAAGTATGGCAAAAGCATGCGGTGCGCTTTGTAGGCCTCGAGATTGTTTTCAATTAAAACTACGGCTATTGCTGTATAACACCGTATTTATTTCTCATGCAGTCTATTGTGCTCTTGTATGGCAAACTACGTCACAAAAAATATTGAGACGTTATCTTCTTTCAAAAAAAAAAAACCAATGCGCCACATTGCTTGTATTTCTCACGACAGTCATACAAGTACCGTACTTTCTAACTTCAACGCTCTTCTATTTCATTACAATGATCAGTTTAATCTTGCTGTGAAATAAAAAGAAAACGTAAAACGAGGCCACACGAGATTTATTGACCTTTGTAGTCTAAGCAAACCTCGTGGCCTCCAATGCGCCATTCGGGAGCGAGAAGCTCGGGCCGTGCCTTTTTCGCGAACTAATCATGAAAAAAACAGACGAATGTGCCGAACATCAGTATTACTGAACAATCTTGAAAAAGAAAACAAGGATCTTAATACTGTCGCGCTTTCAATTCTGAAGGGATGTTTCATTAACCGTGCGACTGCATGTGAATAATGTCTGATGCCTCTGCGTTTCCTTTTCATGTCTTAAGTATGAAAGAATCTTTTATTCGTCTTGTACGGTAAAGTGCTTTTATATGTTCTTACGTACACGGGAAAATGTTTTGTTTCACCACGTTTGATAAGCCTGTGATTTTTGTTGGGAAAAGGCGTATATTTGTTCGTAAAAACAATGTTGGTAATAATGTATATTTTCAAAAACGCATGTTAATGTACCCTACACAATGCTTTTTTCAATATATTTTATGTATCGATGTACTGCTGTATGAAAGCAATTCATAAAGTGTCTGTTGCCAAATACTGCAAGGGCAGGGGCCTTTGACAAGCCGCTAAAATAGCGACTTTTTTGCTCTTGTCCTAGCACTTGTACTTTCAAATATGAATGCTGAAATAAAGAAATGGAATGTAAAACTACAATCATATACTGAAAGCTCACTTTTTCCGAAGAGTGCTTCAGATGTCCTTTAACGCTTGCTTCACCTCCGCCGCGGGTGGGCCCGGCATTGCACTATCTTCTGGATCGGCCCACATATGGGGAGCGCTTAACGCCTGCTTCATTTACACCGCGGGTAGGCCTGGCATCACAGTACCTTAGGGATCGGCCCACTTATGACAAGTGCTTAACGCCTGCTTCACGTCCACCGCGGGTCAGCCCTGCATTGCACTATCTTCGGAATTGGCCCACGTATGAAAAATTGTTGATCTATGTCCACGGAAACGAGATCCCGCGGAACCTAGCCATACAGCTATACCATCTAAACCAATGATACCGTTTTACAGCGAAGCTGTAAAACGGTATCATTGGTTTCATTGGCAATGATACCATTATTGGTATCATTGGTATCATTGGCAATGATACCTTTTACAGCTTCGCTGTAAAACGGTATCATTGCCTTCGGTTACCATCGAATTTCATCAGTTCCAACCGCGGTATCATAGACTTGACGTTGACGGAAGCATGACTGATCATCTGGCGCGAACCTTGAGACGTACAGTTGTCTTGAAGCTTGAAGCGAAGTCTTGATACCATTGGAACAGCCTTGCCTCCATGTTTGCTCGGGTCTGACGTCTCGCTCTCGACTAGATCGTCGGGCATCGCATTTAGAATGTTCTCGTCTGTTGTCATTTACTACAGGTAGAGTACATCAATTCGATCATGTAAAACGCTGACCTGTGATGTTCGTAGCTGTAGCTGTTCTCGAAGAATGCCTTCCGCTTCTTTTAGGATGTCGTCCAATCGCGAGCGTAGGCACTGGAGTCGTCGGAGCATCCGTGCAACAAGTCAGTCGGCAGCAGGGAACTCTACGCCAAATGCACAGGTATCGCAGCGTGATACCGTGAGTCGGTGGAGTTTACGTCGTTCAGAAGATTCCGGGGGGTTTCAACACCATGTCGTGGACCTCAAGATACGCCGGATACTAAGCTGTCTTGATTAAAAAGATACAGCATGTCCGAAACGCATACACTTCCTTTAATGGATAGCGAAATAAAAGAAATGAACACTCGTCGAATGAAATACGAAGTTGCAACGGGTGTGGGCCACTGGGTGTGCGCGCATTTATTTACTTATTAATTTATGATACCCTCAAGGTACATAATTGTAAATTGCAGAGAGGACGGGCGAGAATACATTCCAAGAGTAAAAAATACAGGATTAGTTCAAGGAATTTCCAATAAACAAAAGCAACATGAAAAAACTAGTAATGAATTCATAACAAATAACAGAGACTCACAAAATATGAAAATACAGAAAGTACACTTTAGCAAGCAGACAATGTTCACGAATAAGTACATAATTATGCCATTTCGCACCATACATTATTTTATGTTGATTAGTGCATTCTTAAAACGAGTGGGGTCACTAATGGTCACTAATATGATGTATATATGTACTAATGAAGATGGGTGTATTTGTGTCGTACACAAATACATACGTCACACCCCTTTATTTTCCTTAAAGACACCTTTCGAGCTGTTAAATAAGGGGTGGGGTTTACAAAATGCAGGCCCTTACGGCGTTCGAAAATATTGATGGGTAGGTTATGGCAACGACATGATGGGGAAGGCCGTTCCAGTCAGCTGCTGCTCATGAAAAAAATGAAGTCGTAAAGGTGGTGGTACGAGATCGTGGACGCAAAACTTGGTGATCTATGACCGATAGTGGATGACCGATGGTGGATGACCGATGACCAGTGGATGACCGAGGGTGACCGATGCGATGGGATCTGCGAGGGGGGGGGGGGGTGCGCGGATGTATGGTTCTTGTTTTCATCATCATCATCATCATCATCATCATCATCAGCCTAGTTACGCCAACTGCAGGGCAAAGGCCTCTCCCATATTTCTCCAACAACCCCGGTCATGTACTAATTGTGGCCATGCTGTCCCTGCAAACTTCTTGATCTCATCCGCCCACCTAACTTTCTGCCGCCCCCTGCTACGCTTCCCTTCCCTTGGGATCCAGTCCGTAACCCTTAATGACCATCGGTTATCTTCCCTCCTTATTACATGTCCTGCCCATGCCCATTTATTTTTCTTGATTTCAACTAAGATGTCATTACCTCGCGTTTGTTCCCTCACCCAATCTGCTCTGTTCTTTTCCCTTAACGTTACACCTCTCATTCTTCTTTCCATAGCTCGTTGCGTCATCAACAATTTGAGTAGAACTCTTTTCGTAAGCCTCCAGGTTTCTGCCCCGTAGGTGAGTACTGGTAAGACACAGCTATTGTATACTTTTCTCTTGAGGGATAATGGCAACCTGCAGTTCATGATCTGAGAATGCCTGCCAAATGCACCCCAGCCCATTCTTATTCTTCTGATTATTTCCGTCTCATGATCCGGATCCGCCGTCACTACCTGCCCCAAGTAGGTGTATTCCCTTACGACTTCCAGTGCCTCGCTACCTATTGTAAATTGCTGTTCTCTTCCGAGACTGTTAAACATTACTTTAGTTTTCTGCAGATTAATTTTTAGACCCGCTCTTCTGCTTTGCCTCTCCAGGTCAGTGAGCATGCATTGCAATTGGTCCCCTGAGTTACTAAGCAAGGCAATATCATCAGCGAATCGCAAGTTACTAAGGTATTCTCCATGAACTTTTATCCCCAATTCTTCCCAATCCAGGTCTCTGAATACCTCCTGTAAACATGCTGTGAATAGCATTGGTGAGATCGTATCTCCCTGCCTGACGCCTTTCTTTATTGGGATTTTGTTGCTTGCTTTATGAAGTACTACGGTGGCTGTGGAGCCGCTATAGACATCTTTCAGTATTTTTACGTACGGCTCGTCTACGCCCTGATTCCGTAATGCCTCCATGACTGCTGAGGTTTCGACAGAATCAAACGCTTTCTCGTAATCAATGAAAGCTATATATAAGGGTTGGTTATATTCCGCACATTTCTCTATCACCTGATTGATAGTGTGAATATGATCTATTGTTGAGTAGCCTTTACGGAATCCTGCCTGGTCCTTTGCTTGACAGAAGTCTAAGGTGCTCCTGATTCTATTTGCGGTTACCTTAGTAAATAGTTTGTAGGCAACGGACAGTAAGCTGATTGGTCTATAATTCTTCAAGTCTTTGGCGTCTCCTTTCTTATGAATTAGGATTATGTTAGCGTTCTTCCAAGATTCCGGTACGCTCGAGGTCATGAGGCATTGCGTATACAGGGTGGCCAGTTTCTCTAGAACAATCTGTCCACCATCCTTCAACAAATCTGCTGTTACCTGATCCTCCCCAGCTGCCTTCCCCCTTTGCATATCTCCCAAGGCTTTCTTTACTTCTTCCGGCGTTACCTTTGGGATTTCGAATTCCTCTAGACTATATTCCCTTCCATTGTCGTCGCGGGTGCCACTGGTACTGTATAAATCTCTATAGAACTCCTCAGCCACTTGAACTATCTCATCCATATTAGTAATGATATTGCCGGCTTTGTCTCTTAACGCATACATCTTGTTCTTGTTTTAGTTATCAATAAAAGAACTTGTGATAAAAGACAAGACTGGCAATGCCGCGGCGAGCAGAACGATCACACAAATGTGATTGCATTTTTAGAGTTGATATGCTAACGTCATATGAGTATCAAGATTGAATGAACCTGGTAACTCGGTTTTCTACAGCTTCGATGAAATTCGTTAAATATGCTTGATGAGGGTTACAGCTGGCCGATGCCTATTTCAGTTTAGTTCTGATGTGTAAAATGTAAGCTTATAGTCTGACGTGTTGTGGAGCTTCCTGCAGTTGACGTTTTAAGAAACCTGCTAGTGTTTCGTTAGCCGATTATATCAGGTTAGTCACGTGTAGATACACCTGTTTATCTACACAGGTGTATACACATACACCTGTTCATACACCTTCCATCACAATTTTTCACTTGACAGGCACTATACATTGCCTGTTGCGGCTGGCGATGGCGCTAGGGCCAGGAATTCACCAACGCCATTCACTATTACGTCCAGTAGTAGGAATGAAGGAAAAAGGGTTTATTTGAGATTATAACACTGGCTCCAGATACGGAAGCCCACTCCATGCAGGAGCATAATAAACGTCTGAGTTCACATCAGGGCACGTCAGCGCTCGCTCACTGAACGAAAGGTCTCCGCTTTTAATACTGTCTTCCCTAGGTGACTAGGCTAGGGAATCTAATGACTGCATCGCGGCTAATGGCAACCGTCGAATCAGTCCCAATATGCTGCCCATGACAGCGCACCATTCCACCGAACTCCGCCTCCGATGTTGTACCCGCGCCCCCCGTATTTAGCAACCTGGGAATCCGAGGTCGAAGCCGTTCCCAGGGTAGCATTCGACGTTGGCCCTTTTCATGAATTATTTCAGGTTGTTAGGCTCAGGTAGAGGAGTGTTCTGTTGACCCATCAACAGTCGGCGTCAAAGGTGCGTTAACTTCTAGCAAGGCCCTGATAAATGGGGGGGGGGGGGGGGGGGGTATTTGCCTCATGGTAAACGTCTAATTAATGCCCTTGACGGTGTTAATACGTAATACACCTTCATCCTCGCGACATTGCTGTGCATGCCCTGGTATTGGCGCTTGCGTTTCGGCGTAGCTTGTGTACACTGTAGTCCATAAACATAAAAGAAATGTATGACAATTCACTTATGGCTGTTGTCGATGAACGTAAACATTGCATGAGGTTCTGCACTGATTAGGATCCCGGTATACACAATTGAATGCATTACCGCAACTTCCATGGGATTTCATAAACACGGCTTGATTAAAGCTTCTTTCCACATATTCATATATTCCTACATGTGCATTGGAACTGCATAAGACTAGCCCTTTCTATTTCATTTCTCTTTTTGTCTTTCCTTCACTAAAATAGAAGTAAATGAAGTAGAAGACGTATTTGTATGCTGAAACCCCTCTTCGTGTAATACGCAAAAAAACATGAATAATAAATGTGAGAAACTAAACTGCTTGTTGGTGTTTGTTTTATTTTGACCTTTTATCTTTTGGTGAAAGCACTGCTAGGACAATAATAAAACAGTGTTCACTGGGCTAAAGCCAATGAAGCTTGCTGATCCAACTCGCAATTAAATTCAGTGGTTTTAAGGTGTCCGAACCACGATCTTATTAAGAGACACACTGTAGTGGAAGTCTGCGGATTCATTTTGACCACCTGGGGTTCTTCAACGTGCCTGCAATAGAGGGCTGTTTCTGCATTCCAACCCCTACGAAATGCGGCTGCCGCTGCTGGCATTTGGTCTGGCGATCTCCTGCTTACCTGCGCAACACTATAGCCATTAAGCCACCACAGCAGGCAGGTCTTGCTTATTGCGTGCCACTACTATGGTAATTATGATGCAACGTATAATATGATCCTAGGCACAGCAAAGGACATTAAAATAAAGAGGTAAAGAAAAATATCCTAAATGCAAAGGCAGGTAAAAACAAGAACATTACGCAACAGACCAGTCAGACTAACTGAAACGGAAAGAAGAATTATTGAAAGAGTGATGCAAGACAGCATTATTAACAAATTTGTAGAATCAATTAGCTCAGTGACATGAACTGCTAACTGTGAAGGAGGAAGAAAAAGAGTAAAGCTACGAAAAAAAAGCAGTAATCGTTTTGTTTCACGTAAAGAAAAATCAGACACCGAACAAGAAACAGCCTTGTGGCTATAGTCTATTGTATTCACCCCGCTCCCCCAAAAACTAAATATAAAGTGAAAGCACCATTACTTAACGAAGGAAGAAGAAGGCACGTCTTACACTTATAGCCTCGGCATCACCATCACGGTCATCAGTGGAAACGCTGCATGTGCCACAAACATCTAGGCTCTACATCTACGTTACATCTACGCGATCATGACTGCTGTCAGTGACGAAATTCACGCCACTGAAGCTATCGACGCATCGCAGCAGAAGCAGCAGCAGCGCCGCGGTTCCTTCAACCAGCTGCAGACGAAGCGCGAGGCGAACTACGCGGCCGTCATCGTGCCGGCGGTGGCTGTCATCTCGGGGCTCATTCTGCTTCTGCTGTACATCTTGGGTGCAGCCATATCAAACGCCGTCTTCGGTGCCGACGAATCGGGCGACGGCATGTCCGAGCATCGGAGCGTGCCAGGCAAGGCGCGCATCCCGATCACCAGCGGCGAACTGTGGTGCACATTTGATTCCCGCGCGATGACGGAGACGTTCGAGTACCCGGGTCCTGGCATATGCGACGCGTTCGTATACTGCTGCCTCCGGCTAAACGAGACGGGCGTGCACGTCGACGAAGGTGCGCGGCACCTGGCAAGACTGGTCGCAGCTGCCAACGCAACCAGGCATCAGTCTCGAGCGTCTCTGTCTCGTGTGAAAGCCCTGGCCGTGGTCGGCCGCCGGGATGGCACACCGGCACTGCTCAAAACGCAGGCGTCAGTCGGCAAGAAGGAACTGCTTGCACGGATCGTTGCGTGGGTTGTGAGCAGCGGATTGAGCGGGATCTTGATGAACTACGACAACGATCTGACTGGCGACTACTACGCCGTGGTGCGGTCGCTCTACGTGCGACTGCACGCGCAAGGACTGTGGCTCCTGCAGGTCTTCGACTACAACAACGAAGCGGACACGTTCTCGGCCGGCGCCTTCGTGCGACGCTCCATGGTGCCGGTCGTAAGGATGGGTCACGCGTACCTCGAGGACGATGTGGCCATGCTCGCTTGCCCGGCACAGTACGGGAGTGGCAGCCAGGCCACCTGGTCCTTCGACACAGAGCTCACTGAGTACGCGGCGTTCAACAAGGCGAGCTTCGGCCGCGACTGCCTGGACAGGACCATGGTGACAGCTTCCTTCCGCGGCTACCACTACAAAATCGAGGGCCCCATCCACAAACCTAAGCGGGTGGGGACCGCGTCGTACGCCGTGATCTGCACCAAGCAACGTGAGCCCAACGCCGTCTCGGACTACTCCAACACGACCGACTGCCTCCAAGTTCGTCGAGGCAGCCACTGGTTCTCGGTACTTGGACCCAAGTCGACTCGGCTGTTTAAACGCGCTGCGCAGTCACTGGGGCTCATAGCGTTTCACGCCGAACAGGACGACCACGAAGGTCGCTGCGGGCATAGGTTTCCGGTCCTCACGGCCGCAAAGGCCCAGCTGAGGAGGCACGCGAAAAACTGGTCCGTCACTCTGACCTGAAACCTCCGCTTGGTAGGCCGGAAAACAGGCAGGCTCGCGTGAATAACGGAGCACGTCGTCGTACTTTGGGGTGTTTTCCTGGTTATTGCTATTTCTCTATATCTATACTGTATTGTGCGCGTGGCTATAATATCCATTTTTAATACTAACCGGTGATAAAATACGTGTCCACTTTCATGCAATTTTTCTAATATGATTTGTTTTTGCGCTACGAATTGTTAATCTGTTGTGGCAGGGTGTAACTGCGCGTGGTTTCTTCATGCATCCATATGGAGGCTAGCCTATCAAGACTATTTGAGGAACTATCAGATATTGGTTGGGATATCATTGGCCTTAGCGAGATTAGAACTGGTGAGGCTTATACAGTGCTGACTAACAGCCATATCCTCTGCTATAGAGGTCTTCCACATAAAAAGCAATAAGAGGTAGGATACCCAATCCACAAGGACATAGCGGGCAACATTGAAGAATTCTACAGCAATAATTAGAGGGTAGCAATAACTCATTAAGAGGTATAGAATAAAGGTAGAACAAGCCTACGCCCCAACATCCAGTCACTATGATGATAAAGTAGATCAGTATTATGAAGGTGTTGAATTAGCGATGAGAAAAGTGCAAACTATGTGTACTGTAGTAATGGGCGACTTGAATGCAAAAGTGGGGAAAAAAGCAGGGGAGTGAACAAGCAATTGGCAACTACAGCGTCAATTCTAAAAACGCTAGAGGAGAGAGGCTGGTAGAATTCGCAGAAAGGAATAAGCTGAGAATAATGAACGCCTTTTTCGCGAAGCGTAGCAACAGAAAGTGGACCTGGAAAAGCCCTAATGATGAAACAAGAAATGAAATTGATTTCATGCTTTCTGCCGATCCCAGCATATAGCAGGATGTAGAAGTGACAGGCAGGGTAAAGTGCAGTGATCATAGGTTCATAGGTTAGTGAGGGCTAGGATGTATGATTGGTCACGAAGAAACAGGTTAACCTAAAAGCAGTAAGTGTCAAAGAAGACAAATTATGGTTGGTTCTTGCAAACAAACATGCAGCCTTTCAACAGAAAGGTGAAGATGACATAAATGTAACGAATGAAACCGTAACTAGGCTGGCTTCAGAGGCAGCAATAGAAGTGGGAGGCAAGGTACCAAGGAAACTAATACGCAAGCTCTCCCAAGTAACAAAGGACCTAATTAAGAAACGACAAAGAATGACCGTGTCCAACTCAGGAGATAAGATAGAATTCACGGAACTGCCAAACTGATCAAGAAGGCGAAAATAGGTGATATTCGAAATTATAGCGTTAGAAACACTGAAGAAGCCGCAAAAAAAAGAACGCAGCCTGAAATCAGTGAGAATGAAACTTGGCTTAGTACAAACCAAAATGTATGCACTGAAAGATAAGCAAGGTAACATAATGAGCAATCTCGAAAAGCAGCAGAAGAATTCTATACTGACCTGTACGGTACCCAGAGCACTTAGAACTCCATTCGAAACAATAATGAACAGCATACAGAAACTCCTCCTATAACTAGCGATGAGTTCAGAAGGGCGTTGCAAGACATGAAGCGGGGAAGAGCGGCAGGAGAAGGTGGAATAACAGTCGATTTAATCAAAGATGGCGGAGACATATTGATCGGAAAACTGGCGGCTCTCTGTACGAAGTGGCTATCCACTGCAAGGATCCCAAAAAACTGGAAGAATGCAAACGTTATATTAATCCACAAATAGCGAGACGTTAAACAATTGAAAAATTATGGGCCCATTAGTTTACTCCCAGTATAATATAACATGTTCAGCAAGATAATCTCCAATAGAATAATGGTAACATTGGCCTATAGTCAACCAAGGCAACAGGCAGGTTTCAGGAAGTGATACTGTACAATGAGTCACTTCCGTGTCATCAATCAAGTAATCGAGTAATCCGCAGAGTACAGTCAGCCACGCTGTATGGCTATCATTTGATTCAACAGAGATACCAGCACTCATAGAGGTATTACGTAATCAAGAAGTACAGGGCGTTAACATAAATGTCTTGGCAAATATCTACTGAGATTCCACAGCTAACTTAATTCTACATAGTAAAAGTAGGAAGATACCTATAAAGAAAGGGCCCACACAAGGAGACAATCTCTCAATGCTATTCACTGCATTCTTGAAAGAAGTTTTCAAGCTATCAAACTAGGAAAGCATGGGAGTAAGGATGGACGGCAAATACCTCAGCAACCTTCGGTTTGCTGATGACATTGTTCTATTCAGCAACACTGACGACGAGTTACCAGAAATGATTGAGTACATAACATAGAGAGTGTAAGAGTGCGGTTCAAGATCAATATGCCAAAGACAAAGATAATAGAGACTTTTAGCGTGTTCGCTATTCCAGCAAACGGTGGTAGTTTGCACGGATTTCCAGACGGGCGGGGCGTAAACGAGCCGCCTGGTGGCATACAGCTCAACCAGACAAGCACAAAGCTAATATTGCAGTAACCTGCTGTATTCTGCTTCGCTGCTGGTGCAAATTTTCGGCAGCGGCGTCATGGTGAACACGATTATGCTGCCGTCGAAAATTTACACCAGTAGCCAACCAGAATATAGTACCTGTCTCTGTGTTTCTGTGGTTGAGCCTTGCACCACCAGCCGGCGCCACCAATCTGGCCGCTCACGTTTATGCCCCCGCTCATCCGGCAAACCGCCTGCACTTGCCGGAATACCGGACGTACTAAAATTCCCTAATGATGAATAACCGGGCAAGGAAACAAAAGTTCAGGATCGCCAGTCAGCCTCTAGAGTCTGTGAAGCAGTATATTTACCTAGGTCATTTATTCACAAGGAACACTAATCATGAGAAGGAAATCCATGGAACAATAAAAATGGGTTAGATCGCATACGGCAGACGTCGTCAGCTCCTGAATGGAAGCTTACCGTTATAAGTTAAAAGGAAAGTGTATGATCAGTGCATTTTACCGGTGCTTATATGTAGGGCTGACACTCGGAGACTGACAAAGAAGCTTGAGAACAAGTTAAGTATCGCGAAAAGAGCGATGGAACGAAGAATGCTAGGCATAACATTAGGAGACAGAAAGAGAGAGATTTGGATCAGAGAGCAAACTGGTATAGCCGATATTCTAATTGACATCAACAGAAAAACATGGCGCTGGGCAAGTCCTGTAATGCGCCGGTTAGATAATCGCTGGACCATTAGGGTTACAGAATGGGTGCCAAGAGAAGGGAAGCGCAGCAGAGGATCGCAGAAGGCTAGGTTGTGTGGCGAAATTATCAAATATGCCGGTGCTAGTTGGAATGAGTTGGCGCCGGACAGGGGTACTTGGAGATCGCACTGAGAGGCATTCGTCCTGCAGTGGAAATAAAATAGGCTGATGATAATGATGATGGTTACTAGGCATCGCGTATGCCCGTGCTTTAGAATACTGTTCGACCGAAGTAATTGATTGATCACTAAGACGGGTCTGAAAATCTGAATTAAACCATAGGGGACCCGCCGTGGTGGCTTAGCAGCTGGGGTGTTGCGCTGCTAAGCACGAAGTCGCGGGATCAAGTCCCGGCCGCGGTGCCCGCATTCCGGTGGAACAAAATGCAAAGCCTGCCAAGTTCCGTACATTGGGGGCACGGTAAAGATCCCCTCGTGGTCAAAATTTATCCGGAGCCCAATACTATACGGCGTTCCTCATAACCAAATCGTTGTTCAGGCACGTAATACCACATAATTAAATTCAAACATGGGCCGAACGGAGACTGGCAAGGACGTCGCTTAGCATATACCCTCTCATCTTTGTATCCATGCCCCTTCAGAAAAGATCAAACGTTTCTGCTGGGCGGTCTATTCAATTAGCGGCTTTTTAAAAGCGGAGCTGTCTTATCAAACCACTGCGCCATTTGGCGTGTATATCGTCATCCTCATCGCCGTATGTTTCTATCATTGCTAAGCTCCGTTCCTTGCAACACATTACACGGTTACATTAACGACGTAATTAAAAACCTCGCATCTACTACCCGCTTATTTGCTGACGACTCTGTGATTTGTATACTGATTGCTAATCACCCTAACAACACTCCTTTGCAGAGAGACCTCCACGAGATTGCCGCTTTGTGTGAATAATGGCAAACGCAAATCAATGCTTCAAAAACTTGTGAGTACGAGTAAGCTTCGCCTTTAAGAGTGGAACGCCGATGGCATTCCAAGATCCCTGACTACTTCTCACGTTTCCCGGCAATGGGAGCACGTGTAACCGTAACGTTAACCGGAAAACACTGGCGCCGAACGCTATGCACGAAGGCGCACTTTCTGGTAGAAACGGCACCGGACGGACGGACGGACGGACGGATGGATGGATGGATGGATGGATGGATGGATGGATGGATGGATGGATGGATGGATGGATGGATGGATGGATGGACGGACGGACGGACGGACGGATGGATGGATGGATGGACGGACGGACGGACGGACGGACGGACGGACGGACGGACGGACGGACGGATGGATGGATGGATGGATGGACGGACGGACGGACGGACGGACGGACGGACGGATGGATGGATGGATGGATGGATGGATGGATGGATGGATGGATGGATGGATGGATGGATGGATGGATGGATGGATGGATGGATGGAATGAGCGTCCCCTTAGGAACGGGGCGTTGGGTGTCGCCACCAAGCTCCTGTTAGTTTATTCTGTAATGTCCTGCCTATGTTAAAAAGAAAGAAAAAAGAAAACGAAAGAAAACCTGTGATGAATTCCCATACTCAAAGTTTCTGAACCGCTATTCTGAACTTTGTTTTTGTTCGCCTTTGTTCTTTGTGGTTCCCCTACTTTTCTTCCACCAATCTTGCGATCGCCTCTTACTAATCTCTAATTATGGACATGTTTACTTTTCCCCTGTCTCGCTGAACTCAAGGGCCTCAAGGAGGGAAGTGGTGCCTAAATGGACCACTGGGCAGAAATCTTAACATTCTAATACAACGCTCTCCATCGTTTCCCCAGCTATACCGCAGCGAGCACGCGCTTCTTCATCCTTCTTATATCTCGCCTTATAGGTGCGTGTTCTAAGGCATTCTGATCTCGCTTTGAAAAGTAATGAGCTTTCCTTTGAGCCATCATAAATTGTTTCTTTCCTGATTTCGTTTTTTGCTCTTAAGTAGTTACTCATGGCAGTTTTCTGTTCCATTTCCGCCGCACAAGAGATTATTTCAGCCTCCCTGACTTTCCGCTTAACGTTATTTGTTTATGTGTTGCCCACCTTACAGGCCGCACACATTGGGGTAAGCATTAAAGTTCTTTTCCTCCACTGTCAATATATGTTTTTCCTGAACAGATACCGCAACACTATCCCAGCCCATTTACTTTCTTCCATATTTCCTAAGTTGTTCTTCGTAATCAATTTTACTGTGGGCCTCCCTCATTTCAAAGCTAGTCCAGCCCATATCACCCTGCACAGCTTCATTTGCAGTCTTCCCGTGAGCGCCCAATGTGAGGCGTCCCACTGACCTTTGGTTCCCATCGAGCCCTGCTTGTACCCCTGATTTCAAGCAAACCACTGGATTTTCAAAAGTAAGTCCTGGAACCATTTCACCTTTCCACATACCCCGGAGCACCTCGTACCTACTGTATCCCCATAGCGTTATGTGCTTCATCATGGCTGCATTTCTCTTCCCTTTACTGTTATTGTCTTTTCCCTGTGTTTCCATATATTTATTGCCTTCGTTTATTCATATACCAAGGTATTTATATTCCCTTACCCGAGGTATTTCCTGGCCCTGTATTGCCACTGTCTGTTCACTCTTTTCATTGAATACCACAACACCTGATTTTCTAACACTAAATTTCAAACCTAAATTCTTGCCTTCGTGTCCACAGATATTAGCCAGACGCTGCAAATCACTTTGCTTGTTAGCTAGCAGCAGAATGTCGTCCGCATAAAATAAACCTGGAAGATGCTGCTCTACTACTATATGCGCCTGTTTGTATGAGAGATTATAGACGATATTGCTTCCTTCTAGGACCCTCTCCGTCCTCACTCTGTACATCATAAACAGCAGGAGGGTAAAAAGCACCCCTGCCTCAATCCATTGTTGATATCAACTTTCTCTTCACTTTTCAACCCTTCCCATTCAACGCAAATGGTATTTTCTAGGTAAATCTCTTTCAAAAGCTGTAGAGAATCGCCACCTAAGCCTTGCCCTTTCAGAATATCCCACAAAATGGTGCCGTCTACGTTGTCATACGCTCCTGCAATGTCTAAGAAGGCCACATATAACGGCCTCTTTTCTACTCTTGGTATTTCAATACACTGAGTAAGGAAAAATAAATCATCACCCAAACGCCTACCTATTCTGAAGCCATTCTGAAGTTCTCCCAAAATGCTATTATTCTCTGCCCATGCTTGCAGCTTTAACTTAACTGCCTGCATTGCTAACCTGTATATTACCTATGTAATGGTCCACGGTCCATACCAGTGAATTATTTCTCCCCCTTACGCTTATAAATTAAATTAATTCTACTTTCTCGTCAGCTGCCTGGTATTCGTCTATCTTTTAGACTTCTTCGTACTGCTTTCACCAGAGCTTGCTTACTTTTTGGACCTGGTTCATTATTTAGCTAAGCAGAAACCTCGCCTAGTCCTGTGGCTGTGCGCTTCGGAATTTTCTCCTCGGCTTTCCATCAGTGGAATTTTGTCAGCACCAGATGCTTTTCCATCTGGTCATCTCTCATGCTCTTTCTTTTACTCAACTACAACCACGTCATTATTTTGCAACGATTCGGCTGTTATTTTTTTATATTTAAATGCCGCATTGCCATTCAGTTTGTTTCCATCTTCGTCTACATATGTTGTTGTATTGTCACATACTTCCTGCCTAATAATATTATGTGGTTCCAAAATATTCTTGGTGCTGCCTTCTTTTCCTCCCGTATTTCTGACAACCGACGTTCGCTTTCACCTTTGATCTTTACCTGCACCAGTATTTGAACCATATACTTTTTCTCCTGGTATATTTCCCATTTACTGGTTACTTCATCCTGCGGCAACTGCGCCTTGTTTGCCTGCTTTTGCTCTCGGGATGCTTTCTGTCATTCGGCGATTGTTTCTTGTATATCCCTGTTCCACCAGGCTTTCGGTTTCCTTTTTCCTTTCCACGAACATGTTGCTTCTCTTTCCGTATTCCTGTCGTTATTACACTTAGAAGCTCACTATATTCCCTCTCTTTGCTTGGCCATTTGTCAAGTTCTTCCTGAACTCTTCTGACTATATTTGTTATTTTTCAGTGTTCAAATTTGCACTGGCCACTTAGCGCTCCATGCTCTTTCCCAACAATTTCCCCACTGCATACCGCATTTTCAAACTGAGGCGTTTTTGGTCATTCTCTCTGCTGCTATAAACTTCCTCGTCTATGACCATTTCTCCCAACTTATCATGAATTCCTTCTGTCATCAGACAGTAATCAATGGTCGATTGCCGGTTTCCAACTTCCCCCGTGAGTTGCCATTAACACTTAGGCCCTTGTTCACGATAACCAGGTTATGTTGCTCACAAAGGTCTAGCATTGACTTCCCGCTGTTGTCGGCATAGCCATCTAAATCCTGTATGTGGGCATTCATGTCACCTTATAGGGCAATTTCAGCACCCTTCCCGAAACCCTTAATATCAGCCCTTAGGCATTCCACTAACTCTTGATTCTTCTCTGTGCAATTATTTGCGGTCCACAAATACATTACGCCAAGATAATTTTTCTTTCCACTCATTGTACCTGATAACCAAAATACGGCGGATACGATCACCATCCGGATGTACTGCAAGGATACGCGCACGCCAAATATTAGGGGCAATGGCCGCCTTATGAATTGTAGGAATGTTAGAAAAGAAGTTTGAGTGAGTTTCCGCTTCACAGAATTATGTTTTCTCACATACCCAAATTACAATCCGATGGTTACTTTGATTAATTGAATTAGTTCAGTAACGCCTCTGCGCCACTCGGATGGCTGGCATGGTTGTGGTTCGGAATGATTTTTCGCCGAGTGACGCCCAACGCCGGCATGAGATTTTGTTCGCGACACGGGACCCTTGACGCTACCGTGTTTTAAACACGTTTGACCGTTGCGACTGCTACAAAACCCCGTGCCGTTCTTACGTGATTAATACGATGCTCACTGAGTCTGCTTCTTCAGCAAAATACTTCGGCGTGTAACCGCCGTGGTTGCTCAGTGGCTACGGTGTTGCGCTGCTGAGCACGACATCGCGGGACCGAATCCCGGCCACGGCGGCCACATTTCAATGGGGGTGAAAAACGAAAACACCCGTGTGCTTACATTTAGGTGCACGTTAAAGAACCCCAGGTGGTCAAAATTTCCGGAGTCCTCCACTACGGCATGCCTCATAATCAGAAAGTGGTTTTGGCACGTAAAGCCCCATAATATTTTGTTACTTAGGCGTGAACTTTAGTGCCGACCAAAATTGGAGTACCCAAATTAATGCAATAGCTACTAAAGCATCCAATGTACTCGGATTCATCAGGCGTCTCTTACACCAAGCTAACCGACAAGCTAAACTTTTGCCGTAGACTTCTATGGCTCGCTGAAATAGATTATGCACCATTAATTTGCAAACCATCTCAAGTTTACTTGTTTAATAAGCTAGAGTCTGTGTAGAATAACGCGCGCTTCCCGATTTATAAAAAGAAAGGACTCACGTCATTCTAGCATCACTGATATCGAACTATCACTGAACCTTCCATCAGTTCATAAACGAAGACTGTTGGCACTGTTATCGCACTTCTACAAACTTTATCACAACCGCTCGTCATTCACGGCGCCTTGCATATACAGCCTGCCTTCCGTATTTTCTCGCGCTTAGCTCAGTTCACGCGTACTAATCGTTTTATTCACTCATCGCTATTTCTTCTCGTCCACCATTGGAATAACCTACCACATGATATTGTCTCGATATTAAACTATGGCACATTTGTATAAAAGCTGAATAACATTTTTAATATAAGTTGATAATAGCGCTCAGATTCCTACGTTCTTTGCTTTCTATTATATTTTTCTTTGTATATGCATATGTTCATTTGTCTGTTTGGTTTTATTGTATTGCTGTTAATTATTCTACATTTTCTGTACTGTTCTCCCCTATGTAATGTCCCGAATGGCCTTATAAGTTATGTGAACAAAAAACAAGTGTAGTCGTATTTCCAAACACGTATGCTGCACTTCCCCTTAATGCGTTGCTGATAATTTCGTAGAATGTGCATGCTGCCCACGCTCTCCAAATTTTTGAACATTCGATGGCGATTAGTTTCTCGTTAGGCGTCCAGTCCTCGCTTTCTTTTTTACTTTCATTCGAACAAAGAAAGCATTGCAGAGCAGGGAATGCAGCCGCCGTGTCCGCTCACGAGGTAATGTCCCCATAAATGAAGCTGTTCAACTCAAGCTTCGATCATGCAATGATGTAAGAAGACGCCTGCAGCGCTCAGGCTAATCTGAGTTGCAGGTATAAGCTCCGCGAATATTGGATTCCCATTTGCACCGGAAAAAGAAATTGAGGCTTTTCTGCAGTGTCGTATTATACGATTATGCAGAATCACGATAGCTTTTTTTCTTTTTTTTATTTCATTCCGTCTACCTACCAATGAGCTCTTACACGGACGCTGATTGCTGAACGAATAAAAATTTCCAAAATGATGTACTTGCCGGAAGGCATTCGTCAATGCTGGTGTGTATTGTAAACACACAAAAACGATAAGCACACGCAGATGTAACCCGAACTGCCAGCTGATAAACGCAGCAGGGGCTGCCAATTCGTTGGACCTTGCCTAAGTATGCCGTCCAAAGATATTTCCTTGCCAATATTATGCTGGATAGTTGTGACATACTATGACGAGAAGTAGCGTTTGAGGGACACGATAACACGGTGGTCATCGTCGGCCATTTATTTGATGATTCCACTTACTCAGGTGCGGGGGTGGAGACAGGGGAGGCGGGCTTAAGGGGCTTCAGCCAACCCCCCCTCCCCCTCCCCCCCAAATTTTTTCGTACTATCATGCACCCCCGGCCAAAACAGCCCCCGGCGCTGGAAATCATTCTCGATTTTGTCTAGAATATCCTTTTCACGCTTGAAAAGACATTTCAGTGCGAACATTGCGAAATCGGGCGGGATTTCGGGGCAACGCCCATGCACCGGGAGCCACATATCGTTACGCAAGCAGCCCCATCCTAGCACAAAGTTTCAATGACATTTTGATGGCGAGCGGGCTCGTCGCGGCATCTCGTGGTGGCTGCGGAATCTACGGAGTGCATGGATTTAAATTCCGAAACTTTATAGGTACAACGTTCTCAAACTTTTGATGTGAAAAGTGCATTGACATTTCCAAAGACGTGCTTTAGATCTTCAATTCCGGAATTGTGTGGGTTTAGTATTCTTATAGACATGTGACGCCAAGAGTACATTAACTTTTCTAAACTCTTACGTCGGTACATACAACGAGACAAGCCAAATCAACAATCTGTCAGCCAAGTTTACAGAACACTCAGCGAGGTCCGCTGAGACGAAGCGTTCTGGTGGTTCATTTGTTCTGTCATGTCACAGAAAAGAATATCAACATTTTTTTCTCACCTGCGCCATAGCAACCATATTAGGACACTAAAGCAAGCAAAGGTAGCTACGTTCTTCTTTTTTTTCTGCTCTGACTTTTATTCGCGAGGACGCATTGAGCATCTTCAATTTTCTTGTTCTCGCTACCCGCGAGCTGCCAGAGCCAGCCAGAGCGCATGCATTTTTCTCGTGTTGCCCCGACCACCGCACGGCGCACTTCGGTGCGCGTCCGTTCTTGTCTGGCCGCGTGGATTTTGAGTGAGTGAGTGAGTGAATAAACTTTATTGTAGGTCCGGCGAGGACGCGAACTCGTCGCGCACCCGGCTAGTCCCACGTCGGGACCGGCAGGTCTAGCCCACTGGCCCGGTCGCGGGCACGCCGGACAGCCAGGATTTGCTTTTCTGGAGCGGGGCTACGCAGAAGCGAGTCCCACTCCTCCTTGATGAACTTGGGGTATGTCGACCCGCACTCCCAGAGCATGTGGGGTAGAGTGGAGGTCTGGCCGCAGGACGGGCAGGCGTCGTCGCGATACACGTCGGGGTAAGCCTCGTGGAGAGCGGACAGACACGGATATGTGCTGGTCTGTAGGAGCCTAAGCGAAACGGCTTGCGCCCTATTCAACTTGGGGTGAGGGGGTGGAAAGACCCTTCTGGACATGTAGAAATATTTAATAATCTCGTTGTGAGTAGCAGGAGCGTCCCTGTGACCGTAGATAGGAGGGGAGTCAGTGCCCCTTATAGAGGAAGCGCGGTCGGTGAAGTCACGCGCAGCCTCGTGGGCAGACTCATTGAGGTTAGGGGGAGCACCCTCGACCGATCCTACGTGTGCGGGAATCCAGTGAATTGAATGGTCTGCGAGAGCATGTGGACTCGAGCCGCTAAGAAGACGAAGAGCTTCCTTGGCGATGCAACCCTTTTGAAAAGCCCTAACTGCCGTTTTGGAGTCACTATATATTTCGGACCCACGACCGTCTAGCAGGGCGAGGGCGATGGCGACTTGCTCGGCGATTCCGGGGTCTGCAGTGCGAATCGAGGCGCTATTGGAAATGTTTCCGCTCGAGTCGACCACAACGACGGCAAAGGTCTTGGCCTAGAAATTTTGGATGCTTTCTGGCTAGCAGACGAGAAAAAGAAACAATGGCGGCTCGCTTGCATCACTGTGGGGACTCGCCGGACTGCAACGCGTTCGCATGCGGCCATCACTTTCACTTCGATGTTATCGCAGCCTCCAGGGAAAGTTTTTTGCCTCGCCGGTGTAGGATACCGAGCAGTATGCGTATAGTTCTCTGTGGAAGCGTCTCACGTTTTCTTTAATATTCATTCGGTAGCCACATTAGGCGCCGAAAGTAGGCGTTCGATTGTGGCCAACATGCTTTCCTTTGCGTGTTTCGGCATTATGAAAGATCGTTGCAGCGCACAATTGAACACGGACGAGAAGAGAAAGACAACATGAACGCCGGACTTCAACTGAATTTTATTCATGAAAACAGGGCTTTATGTACACAGGGGGAGGGGGGGGGGGCTGCTAATGCGCAGGACCACCCAAAAATATTTCCTTGGTCCAGGCAACAGTCATCATAAGTGTCAAACCAAAAGATGAAAGGAATAAAAGCAAAAAGTGAAAAAAGGTGGAAAAAAAACGTTCCCTCTCTTTTCTTCCCCTCTTTTTTACATCACTCAGTACAATCTTGTTCATCTCCCGCCCTACCTAGCTGATTCGACACACCCGTTTGCCTTCAGATAATCAAGTTCTTTTTTCCCGAGTACAACAGAAGGACCACTGACGCAGTAACATTTTTCATTGGAGATAGAAAATGCTTCAAAAATTTCCCGGTTTTTTTTATTGCTATATTTGCGCAACACACGTGTTCGTTCCAAAAACGCCTTGCATGCTGGCTTGTGCGAGCAGCGGCGAATGTGGTCGGCTAAATGACCAGCGCCACTTAGTGAAGTAGCGTTCCTGCGATGCTCTAGCAGGCGTTCATTCAGACAGCTCCTGGTTCGGCCAATATAGGATTTCCCACAGGCGAGGGGAATACTACACACAACACCGACTTCACATTCAACGACGGCTTTGGTGTGCTTGATTTTGCAGGCTGGCTTCTTCTGGGATTCGTTTACTAGGCGACACATTCGTCCCAGCTTTTCCGGTGCTGAGAACACAACATGCACCCTGCACCTGTCGCCAAACTTCTTGAGGCGGTGAGAACCTTGGTGCCAATAGGGCACTACGACAGGGCGCTTTAGCGGGCGTGCTTCTTTTTTCAGCCTGCGCCTCCCACCAACCTTCACCTCGCGAATTTGGCTCTCTACTACCGAGGCCACGATTTCTCCGTGGAACCCAGCCTTCTCCAGACGCCTTAGCTGGGCGTCGACGCTGTCACGAACTTGATGTTCGCATGACTTCTCTAGCGCAGAGCGGATGCAGTTTTTTGCTATAGCTCCTCTTACGAGCTTAGAGTGGGCCGATTGATAAGTAAGAATGTGTTTTTTCGACCATGGCTCGTGTGTGTGTGTGTGTGTGTGTGCGTGTGTGCGTGTGTGCGTGTGCGTGTGCGCGTGTGTGCGTGTGTGTGTGTGTGTGTGCGTGTGCGTGTGTGTGTGTGTGTGTGTGTGTGTGTGTGTGTGTGTGTGTGTGTGTGTGAGAGAGAGAGAGAGAGAGAGAGTCTGGGGCTTCAAACTGGAAACTTGAAAATACGAACGCTCGGAGCAATATCACAGCTATTGAAGCGCGTCTCCTATCGTCGTCTCTTCACTCGTCCGAGTAATGTTTTTCCTCTGGCACGATGCAGTGTGTCACAGGCAGAGCCATGTGCCGCAGTTCCTACACTTACAGCGCCTTCCCTTCAAGCCGAGATGACGAAACGCTATTGCTTTCCGGTTCGAACACGTATCCCCATAGACACGTCCCGGCACCTTCATGCAATTGCGCCGCCTCATTGCGCAACATGCTACAGGAGCAGCATCAACTACGTGCACACGCTCCGAGGGGAACAAGGCGCCAGGAATCCCATCACCCGCGGGCGTTGACAGACGTTCTTTGCAGGCGTTCAAGCGTCTTGCGAGGTGTCTCGGCGGGAAGACCGGGAGGGCTGGGCAAATCCCGTTTCGCCATCCGCTCTGTTCCGCCAACGGCTCTCTCTCTCTCTCCTGTGTCGAGGCAGGGCGCTGAACTCGGCGTGCGGCGGCCTCCCAGATAAGGCGAGAGGGGAAAGTGAGATGGAAGCACGACGGCTGCCTGTGCACCAGTGCTACTCAGTGGCTGTGGTGAAACACACTCCTTGCGCCACCACATGAGTCTCGTTGTCCGTATTGGATGTTCTCATTGGTTATGCATAGGAGTGGACGCGCAGCGCCTATACTCGAAGGGAGCTGGCAACTTTGCGGACAATGAGGATGAAGTGTAACGACGTAGCATCTGTGGCTATGTGCGTGAACAGTATGATATAGCGAGCCCAGATACTCTTTCCAACTGTGCTTTTTCAATCCCATCTATCACGAGTAGCGCTCCCTCCGCTTCCTTTTCTACAAGGAAAAAAAATTCAAGGGCCACTTAGTTACGCTACGTTAAAAAACACAAAAACATTGCGGTCACTTCAGTAGAAGTAGAGTGACCTAGAATACTATACCAGAAGCACGGCGACGTCCGGCAGTGCTACTGGTAGAGCCACGTGACTCGAGTGGCCACCTCAGCGGAAGCACCGCGACGTCACGTGACCAACGGTATTTTTTAAATTTTATTTACATTACCCCTAAGTGCCCTCATGCGAAGGTATTAAATACCGGGGGAGGGGGGGGGCACACAGATTAAATATACACAAGAAATAAAACTACATGAAATAACCCCCCCCCCCCACACACACACAAGGAACATAAAAGAAATTGATATGACCAAGGGGAATATGCTCTAAACCATGAAAACACAAGAACTTTTTACATAATATGTTAATATGTGCATACAAAAATAAGTAATAACTAATCTGCTCCACCACTAACCGTTCTCTTGCAACAAGGTTTGGAAAGATGGTAAGTTAACTTCAGTAGTTATACGTGATGGTAGGTTATTCCATTCTATTATTGTGCGAGGAATAAATGATTTTGCGTAGAGCGATGAGCGGCACGTTATGCGTTTTACTTTGTTTGCCTGGTCACCCGCCGTGGTTGCTCAGTGGCTATGGTGTTGGGCTGCTGAGCACGAGGTCGCGGGATCGAATCCCGGCCACGGCGGCCGCATTTTGATGGGGGCGAAATGCGAAAACACTCGTGTGCTTAGATTTAGGTGCACGTTAAAGAACCCCAGGTGGTCGAAATTTCCGGAGTCCTCCACTACGGCGTGCCTCATAATCAGTAAGTGGTTTTGGCACGTAAAACCTCAAATATTATTATTATTATATTGTTTGCCTGGTCATGGCGCGGGAAGACATCACGGGGTGGTGAAAAGAAGTCATCGTGAAGTGTGGAATGGTGATAAAGTTTATGAAATAAGGTTAGGCGAGCAAACTGGGGTCGACGTGATAGTGATTCCAACTCGACACGTTGTTTTAACGATGTGACGCTGGTGAAGCGTGAATAATCGGAAAAGGTGAAGCGAACAGCACGGTTTTCCAGAGATCCAATGTTGTTGATTATGTATGCTTGATCGGGATCCCATATGGCAGAAGCATATTCAGTTTTTGGGCGGATCAGCGTGATATAAGCAAGGTTTCTTTTAAGTGTGAAGGTGCGTGCTTGAGGTTACGCTTAAGAAGACCCAGTGCTCGGTTAGCTGATGCTAAGATGGTGTTAATATGGTAATGCGAAGTCAGACTGAAGATGAAGTCGAAGATACTTGTAAGTTGGCGCAAGTTCTACGCTAGCATTATTGAGAACGTAGGTGGTAGGAAGTCGAGTGGAATGATTGCTAATGATATTAGCTTATTTTTAGACGTATTTAAAGACATTAGCCACGAGGAGCACCAAGCGGTCACCGCATCAAGATCGCTTTGTAAGGAAAGTCGGTCAGCGTCATTACTAATATTACGATATATAACACAATCATTTGCGAATAATCGAATTCGATATCAGACAGATTCGGGTAGATCATTAATAAATATTGAGAAATGTAGGGGACCAAGCACGCTACCCTGGGAGACTCAGATGTTAAAGGAACAGAAGAAGAGTTACAGCCATTAGCACAGGTGAACTGTTGTCTGTTGGAGAAGAAATCTTCAATACATGCAAGAACGTTTGGGTGAATATTTATGTGTGTTAATTTGATTAGAAGCTTGTGATGAGAAACGGGATCAAAAGCTTTAGAAAAGTCAACAAACACTGCGTCAACTTAAAATTCTTCGTTAAATGCGGAAAATATATCGTTAGTAAATCCGGCGAGCTGAGAGTCGCAAGAAAAACCCCAGCGAAAACCGTGCTGGTATTTAAAAATGATATCATGGTATTCTAGGTAGTTGATGACTTGTGTATGTATGACGTGCTCGGGAAGTTTACATAAGTTGCTAATTAATGAGATAGGACGATAGTTAGGTGGAACAAAGCGATCACCCACTTTAGGAATTGGTATTACTTTGGCTATTCGCCAGTCATTAGGAATAATGCCAGATGATAATGTTTGTGAAAACAGGGCTGATAACACTTTAAAATGTCTAAATAAGCGTTTTTAAGTATCTTATTATTGAATCCAAGGTGATCAGAGCTAGTAGAAATTTTGAGGTTATTTAACAGGGCAAGAATACCAGGTTCACTGATGACGATTTCTGGCATGGAAATGTTAGGCAATGGCTCTAATATTGGCGAAGAAGTTATATCTTCGTTGGTGAACACTGATGAAACTGCATCGTTCAGAAGCTGCGACCACTCAGTTTCAGTGACTGGTTGTCCGTCAGCATTAATTAGTACTATATCAGGATAGGAACTCGGATTGATGATGCACCAGAATCTATGAGAATTATTGGTTAACATAGTAGACAGGTCGCGAGACTGAAGAAATTACGACGGGTTGTTCTAAGCAGGGACTGATACTCTTTATCACAATTCTTGTACTTGTTCCATGATGACAGGAGACGTGCGGTCATTGCTTGGCGGCACAAACGTTTTTTTTCTTATTTTTAAGACGACTCGTCGCAAGGTGCGCAGAACCCAAGATCGACGGCTCCACTCCTACAAAAGGCCGTGGGTTCAAGTGCCCTAACTCTACCTTAATTATATGTGCCTAAATTAACTTCGCCTTACTTAACATCAAAGGTCGTCGGTTCGGCTAGCACCGCAGGTCTAGGATCTAACTCCCATCAAAGGCCCTGCATTCGAGTGCCTAAATTAGCTCTGCCTTTATGAACTGCGCATTAATTAACTTCACCTTATGTAACACCCAAGGTCCGGCATGAGTTCGATTCCCACCAAAGCTCGAGGACTCGTAGACATCTGGACGACCGTGGGGTCATGCCACCGCCCACAGCACTGGATTATTCGCCTGATGAGCCATACAATGCTTTCGCATTAAAATTGCAACATTCAGGTTTGAATAGCTTGGGCCCGACAAGATGGGTTAGAAATAACAAGACACAATTCTAACTTCCATAGTGCGTTTTCTTTTCGTCGTTTCTTTGTCGTCCTGCGCGGCACCGTTCAAATTGGAATATGCGTTAAACGAACAAGCTTCAATTCTAACGTTATGAATTATTCGTCCTTGTCGCAAAACGCACGGCCTTGAAACTGCAGCACAGAATCACTACGCACGAGACGACGGAGTGGGGCAGAACAAACTGCAGCACCTGTAACACAGCCTTCTTTGTAAGAAAGTTTGATACGCCTATTTTAGTTGCATGTACGCAGCGCCAGCGTACAGTACGTGAGAAACCCATGAAATCTTTCTTTCCAGCTGTTACTAGTATTTTGCTCTGGAAAGACAAGAAAGGTGCAATGATTATTGAAGAGAACTCACGAGTACGTAAAAAAATCATCATGACCATAATTAATCATCATCTTAAAATGAGACCCCTCAGACGCTTTATGAAAACATGTATCCACGCCTGAATGCAGCGTCTTTAAAAGAGCTCTTGACGCTTGATTTTTATGTCTTGATAGGATGATGAATCCTTCGAGCCCAACCGCCGCGGTGGCTTAGCTGGTATGGGGTTGCGCTGCTAAGCACGAGGTCGCGGAATCAAATCCCGGTCGTGGCAACCGCATTTCAATGGAGTCTTAATGCAAGAACGCCCGTGTACCGTGCATTGGGCGCGAGGTAAAGAACCCTAGGGCGTCGCAATTAACCCGGAGACACCCCCCCCCCTCCCCCTACGCCGTGCTTCATAATCAACTAGTGGCTTTGTCACGTAACCCCCGCATTCAATTCAGAAACTTTCAATCAAAAGTAAGCAGCAACACGTTTGCATGCTCCGTGCATGGGGGGTCTTCGTGTGGTCGTTTTACGTTATTCCGCGCCTGCCTGTCATGAAGACGCCGGTTGGTAATTAGCAGATTTCATTACATGGGAAATAGCGGAAACTAGTAGAAGGTGCTCTCCGCGCACGGCGCGATCAAGTTGGATGCACTAGGTGCGTCATACTGTGTCCCAAACTTGCTCGTATGTTTTCGACACGCTCACGTTTTCCTTTACATTTCCGGCTTGTCATCTTGAGCGCTTTCCCGGATTTACTCACAATTACGCAAAAGAAAGGCCACAGCCTGGATGCTTCCACGTTGCCCTACTTTCTTTAGAGTATGCAATCATGTGCTAACACAGTGTTACGAATGTCCTTTCACGACAAAGCAGGCAGTTTCAAAACGAAACGGCTTCTTTTTGCTGTATGAGTATTTCGCACTGCCTCCATATGCACTGCAGGAGTAGTCCATATTCCGTCATCAATCGTATTTGGGTACTTATTGCCACAATTCGCGCATTTAGGTTCCTTATTTATTGTAGTTCACGTGCGATCCCTTGCTGGGTTTACGTCCAATAACACAGAATTGTTATAATTGTGGGGGGAGCAGTATAAAAAAGGTATGTAAATACCGGAATAAACATAAAAATATTTACACTGGCGACTGGTTACGGCTCAAATTAATTGATAGAATAAATGTTGCAGACGTTAGCATATTCACTGAAGTCCCAACCGAAAAGAAGTTGAGCTCTCTTTAGAAGGCGCGTAAATATTAGTTTATTTTTCTCTTGAATATAAAGAATATCAGACAAACATTTAGGTTTTACATCTTTCTTTCGGTTTTCAAGACCGTATTCAAATACAAACATTGCTGGTTCAGCGGCAATCAACAGTATTTTTTTTCTCTAAGTCACTGTACTTGATCGTGGCAGAAGAATTCTAACCAAGCAAACTTCTCATCCTGAATTTATTCCATTTTCTGAAAAAAAAATAACGCCACATTCCGCCAACGTGTAGTATCTAAAGTATTTTATCTTGTTGCCCAGGAACGGTTCTTTGAACAGGTGTCAGACTCTTTACTGTAGTAGTTGTTTCTGACCTGCAGAACGGCTGATCGGAGCCCGTATTAGCAAAAAAGATTTATAGCACTAGAACTGGTCATACAAGAGCACATGTCAGACAACAATGACGCTGCACATAATATTAGCGAAGGCTGTCGGCCAAGAGGACCGGCGAACAAAAATGTTTGTAAAATCGATCCCAGAAATTTATTGAAAGCATGTGTTTGACTGTCTTACTCATTTATTTATTTATTTATTTTTTTATTTATTTATTTATTCATGATACACTCAGGGTCAACGGACATTACAGATGGCAGTCGTATAAAGTACATAAAAAAACAAAATTTGAACTACAAGAAGCAGCACAATGTTTCTAATTACATGATAATACTAGTTATGAAGAGGCAGAATACATGTTACAAAAAATACTATATATACAAAAAGCAGTCCAGTGTTTCTAATTATACAATGATAGCTATAAAGAGAGTGAATACAACAAAATGTCACAGAGCATTGGTTAATGAAGTCACAAATTTTTCAAGATCTCAAATTGTTACTACCAATTTGGGAAGGCAATTCCAATCATTTGATGTGCGTGGTATGTAGGACTGTAGGAATGATTCTGTTTTACACAACGGAACGCCAACTTTATGAGCCTGATCTAAATGGTGCGACAAGTAATGGGGAGGAATTATTAGTAAATCTTACACGTAGGGATGATAATACAGTTTGTGAAAAAGGCTTAAGCGAAGCATGGCACGTCGAGAAGCAGGCGTAGGTAGTTTAAGGATAGCTTTTATTACCGTGATGCGCGCGATTCGATTGTAATTAGAGAGTATAAAACGGACCCAATTATTTTGCACGACTTCAAGCGAATGTACCATATTATTATAATGCGGGTCCCATACCAAAGCGGCATGTTCTAATTCAGGGCAAATGAGTGTTTTATACAGCATTATTTTGAGGGACAAAGGCGATTTTTCAAAGTTACGACGAAGATATCCGAGCATGCGATTAGCGTTGCAGTCAACATGAGAGTTGTGAGTATGCCATGTTGTATTTCTACTGATGTGAACTCCGAGATACTTATATGAAAATACGCTGTCGAGTAGTGCATTATTTAGGTGATAAATGGGCAAACTGGTAATCATTCTAGACACTCGCATGAATTTGCATTTTTTAATGTTTCGTTCCATCAGCCATGTATTACACCACTGAAAGACTGCGTTATTGTCAGCTTGAAGAAGAGCGGCGTCGTTTGGACCTATTATTTCTCGGAAAATTACGCAATCATCGGCAAACAAATGAACGGATGAGGAAACGCAAGATGGTAAATCGTTAATATAAATGAGGAAAAGAAGAGGACCGAGGACTAAGCACTGCGGTACACCAGAATGGACAGTGCATTCTTCAAGATTCGCACCGTTAGCTAAAACAAACTGAGAACGGTTAGTAAGAGACTATCAATCCAGAATAAAATGCAGGGATCGAGCTTAAGCAGTCGTAATTTATAAAGGAGCAGTTTGTGACACACTTTGTCAAAGCCTTCAGAAAAGTCAAGAGAAATTCAGTCAGCCGAGGACCTATTGTCAAGAATGCTTAGTTTGTGTACAAAAAGTGTTAGTTGAGTTTCACACGAGCATGATTTGTGAAATCCGTGCTGTGACGGTGCCAAAAATGAATGCGACTCCAAAAAAAGTAGCTAGGTGAGAAGCCAAGATATGCTCTAGTATCTTACAGGATATACTTGTGAGTGAAATTGGTCTGTAGTTTAGAGGGAAATGCTTATTGCCTGATTTATGGATTGGAATTACCTTCCCGACTTTCCACTCGGATGGAAGCAAAACATCGTGCAATGATTGCTGGAAAACTTTAGTTAAGATGATTGATGTGTAACAAACTGTGCTTTGAAGGAATTTCCCACTAATCTGATCACTACCGGGCGCAGAGGATGGTTTTGGTGACCTGATGATGGTTGCAACGCCCACCATAGCTGATAATGAGTGGGAACGTTACATCATGGCCTTATTGCCGTAGGTGCGGTGGAGTGTAATTGCTGGGTAACGAAAAATGTTTTGCGAAAACTTCATGTAGAACTCCGGGACGTTGGTTGGCCGGTATAGCATCATCATTAAGGTCACAGAGTGCTATAATATTATTGTCTTTAAAATTAACCATGCACCAAAATTGTTTAGGGTTAGTTTTAAGCATAGAAGGTAATGCGCTGCTTAGGAACTCATCTTTGGCGTCTTTTAGGGCCTGCGCGTACTCATCGGCACTCTGTTTGTAGGTGGACCAACGAGCGTTGGTACGGCTTAGTTAAGCCGATTTAAAAACGTGCTTTTTTTTTATTAGGCAAGCGTTTTAGCTGACGGGTATACCATGGTCTGTTTTAGATTAGAGGGGATCGTGTAAACAGGGGTATGCTTATCTGTTAATTCATTCACTTTATTAACAATGATACTCTAGTTTGATTGAACATTACGGTATTCAAATTCACGCAAATATTCATCAAGGAACGCTGCGAGTTCATTATTAATTGAAAGTCTGCCCTGTTATATAATTTCTTAATGTCTTGATCTTTTTAATCGGTTTAGGTCGCTGGAGGCAAACATTAAAAGAAAGTAGGCAATGATCACTGATAC
Organism: Dermacentor albipictus; assembly: GCF_038994185.2. Classification (NCBI taxonomy): domain Eukaryota; kingdom Metazoa; phylum Arthropoda; class Arachnida; order Ixodida; family Ixodidae; genus Dermacentor; species Dermacentor albipictus. Next base: position 306,162,647 of record NC_091821.1, read on the forward strand.
CTGGCAAGCATGTCATGTCAGAAATAACATCGGGTCCGGTAGTAAAAAGCAAGGTCAAGTGTATTGGAAACAGACGTGGTTATTCTTGTTGGTACCTTAACGATTTGCGTCAGCGAAAAGGTATTGCACAATTCTAAGGAATCTTGCGCCATAGAGGAGTTAGCATACACTGTGGGGGATCATTATTCCACATGATATTCCGCATATTAAAATACGCAATATTAAATACGCATATTAATACGACGCCTTGAGCTTTTTCTTTAGGTGGACGATCTTTTGGGAGAACGTTCTCAACGAACTTAAGAGGAACGGCTACACAGATGACTTCATTCGAAAAACAACCAGACAACAAAAAAGAAGAAGCAAAATGCGGGACCTTCAGCCGTCGACTTCTCCCCAACCCCAGAAGCGAGTGTCCATCTCGTACATCAGAGGTACCAGCGAAGCGCTCAGCAGAATATTAAAAAAAGAAGGCCTCAAAGTGGCGCACAAACCAATAAACACTTTCAATATCCTCCTCCCTAAACCAAAAGATCGTCCACCTAAAGAAAAAGCTCAAGGCGTCGTCTACAAAATCAGTTGTGCCGACTGTCCGGCGTCGTACATCGGGGAAACCAAAAATCTAAAAGAAAGGATCAGACAGCACGAGAACGACGTCAGGACATTCAACCGTATTCGCAGCGCCGTCGCTGAACACTCTGAAGACGCCGACCACAAAATCGCTTTCAAGGAAACTGAAATCCTTCAAACAGAAACGAACTGGCGAAAGAGACTACTACTGGAGTCATGTCACATTCAGAATACGGGGAATAACATAAACCGCGTGAAGGGCAACCTACCCTCGGTGTATGTCCATGGCCTTGGCGACCTGACGAAAAGAAGAAAAGGACGCACAGCCAGATAGACTCCCGCTTGTTTCACCAACACAGAACGTCGGCGCGACCCTGTAACCTCCCCCCCCCCTCAAGGGCACCGTCGCGAGCACTCCCCCCAGCACCGGTAATCCCAGCACCATGGAAGCGCTCAACAACACACACCCCCCCTTTCCTTTTGTTCCCCCCACCTTTCCGTCTGTGAAGTGTCTCCCCACCTCCCGTGTTCCCCCCCTCCTTTCTTCAAAAAAGATGCTTTAAAAGTGGCACACCGCCACCCCCGAAGAACAACCCCCCCTGAAGAAGGAGCCGAATGGGCTCCGAAACGTCGGGCTAATAAAATTCAGTTATTTGGTTGGAGTCAGTCTCAAGTCCTAATCAATTTCCCAACCAGACAGGCAATTCTGTCGAAATGTTTAGCTTCAAGTCTTTACGTGCAGACTTCGGGCTAGAGGCAGTGCAACTTGCAAAGAACTATATAAAAGCAGTGAAAGGAATATCCACCTTCAAGACACACCTAGACTTCACCCGGAAATGCAAGGACAAAAACGTCGTGCCACGAAGTCTCCAGCTACGCCAACCAATCAACACACCGGAAGGCCGGGACATCATCAACAAGGCCCAGCAAAGATTGGTGACAGCACGGATACATGAGTGCCACATGGTGATCCGGAAGAAAGAAGTCGACGCGTTCTTCGCCAGAAGACAACTTGAACATCAGGTACCCCATCTCTTTTCATCAATTGAATCGTTGGCAAAGGCCGTAGCGTCCTCAGAGGAAATGAAACACAGTCAAACGCAGAAGAAGAAATTCTCTTCCCTAATCAACGAAAACGAGAAAACAGGAGTGTTAAACAAGCACACAGTAACCAATTTATCATCGAGGAAGCTCACAAGCGAAGAAACTTCAATCCTGGCAAAAGGTCAAAAATTCAATGTTACGACAGATAACCCACCCCTCCCCAAGATGGTCGCCGCCCTTGAGAGCGGCATCCAGCAACTAGACCCTAAAGTGCGGGAACAGGTCAGACTGAAAGCAATCGGCATAATAAGGTCCAATAACAACCGCAGAAGAGAACGAAACTTAACTTCCGACGAAATAAAAGCAGTGAGAACGCTGAAAGAAGATAACAACATAGTGATCCTACCGGCGGACAAGGGGAACTCAACCGTTGTTTTGAACATGAAGGACTACGAGGATAAGGCGTCCGCCCTACTTGACAGCCAAGATTACGAGAGACTAAAGAAGGACCCCACTACGAGAACCCAGTCGGTGCTGAACAAGACGCTGATTGAAATATTCCGCAACCACGCAAATTCTCGAAACCTCTACCTAAAATTAATCTGTAGGAACGGATCCGCCCCAGCTTTCTACGGCTTGCCAAAACTCCATAAACCCGGAATCCCCTTACGACCAATCGTAGACTTTTCGTGTTCCCCACTACGATCACTATCCACTTACTTGCATCAGATCATATCACCACTCACCGGAAGGACAGCATCGCACGTGCGCGACTCCGAGAATTTCATCAAACTCACATCAAAAGTCCGTATCGAAGATGATGAATGTCTGGTCTCTTTTGATGTAATCTCTCTGTTCACAAGAGTACCCATTAAGTTGGCTGTTTCCGCAACTAGAGATGCACTGGAACGTGACGATATGCTCAGTGAGAGAACCCCTTTGAGTGTAGACGAGATCTGCCGCCTTCTCGAACTGTGCCTGTCCAATACCTATTTCACCTTCCGAGGCAGCTACTACAAACAGGTTAAAGGAACTCCTATGGGGGCCTCAATTTCCGTTGCCATGGCGAACTTGACTATGGAGAGCATCGAGGAGAGAGCTTTAAATACTTTTTCCCCGAAACCAAAAGTCTTCCTCAGGTACGTGGATGATTGTTTTTGCATCGTGAAGACGAGCCAAGTCGAAAACTTGCAGAAACACTTAAACTCCATAGACCCGGATATACAGTTTACATATGAGCGCGAACAGAACGGATCACTCCCATTCTTAGATGTACAAGTTACACGAAAAGACGGCATTTTAAAATTTTCAGTCTACCGAAAACCAACCCACACAGGCCGCTATCTTCATTTCCAATCCGACCATCCGGCAAACCACAAGGCATCTGTTGTAAATTCTTTATTCAAACGAGCCGAAACTCATTCCTCATCGGAATCGGATCTAAAGAAAGAAAAGAGAACGGTTCTCAACGAACTTAAGAGGAATGGCTACACAGATGACTTCATTCGAAAAACAACCAGACAACAAAAAAGAAGAAGCAAAATGCGGGACCTTCAGCCGTCGACTTCTCCCCAACCCCAGAAGCGAGTGTCCATCCCGTACATCAGAGGTACCAGCGAAGCGCTCAGCCGAATATTAAAAAAAGAAGGCCTCAAAGTGGCGCACAAACCAATAAACACTTTCAATATCCTCCTCCCTAAACCAAAAGATCGTCCACCTAAAGAAAAAGCTCAAGGCGTCGTCTACAAAATCAGTTGTGCCGACTGTCCGGCGTCGTACATCGGGGAAACCAAAAATCTAAAAGAAAGGATCAGACAGCACGAGAACGACGTCAGGACATTCAACCGTATTCGCAGCGCCGTCGCTGAACACTCTGAAGACGCCGACCACAAAATCGCTTTCAAGGAAACTGAAATCCTTCAAACAGAAACGAACTGGCGAAAGAGACTACTACTGGAGTCATGGCACATTCAGAATACGGGGAATAACATAAACCGCGTGAAGGGCAACCTACCCTCGGTGTATGTCCATGGCCTTGGCGACCTGAGGAAAAGAAGAAAAGGACGCACAGCCAGATAGACTCCCGCTTGTTTCACCAACACAGAACGTCAGGGCGACCCTGTAACCTCCCCCCCCCTCAAGGGCACCGTCGCGAGCACTCCCCCCAGCACCGGTAATCCCAGCACCATGGAAGCGCTCAACAACACCCCCCCCCTTTCCTTTTGTTCCCCCCACCTTTCTGTCTGTGAAGTGTCTCCCCACCTCCCGTGTTCCCCCCCCCTCCTTTCTTCAAAAAAGATGCTTTAAAAGCGGCACACCGCCACCCCCGAAGAACAACCCCCCCTGAAGAAGGAGCCGAATGGGCTCCGAAACGTCGGGCTAATAAAATTCAGTTATTTGGTTGGAGTCAGTCTCAAGTCCTAATGCAGAGTTAGCGTATCGCCTGCGACAAGCACGAGTGGTCTGCGCTCATCATTTATATAGGTCAATTCAATACAAGGCAAATAAGGACTCACTAGCGCGGGAAAGTTTGACAGCATATTAAACTGAGATGAAAAAGGAATAACTCACCAAAGTACACGAAATGTGGATGACTTCAGTGCTCATACGCTTGAAATGGGCTTCCAGGCCTACATTTCGTGCTTTATTTGTGAGCCAAGCAGGGAGGTTCGGCACACTTATATGATGCTGTCTCCTCCATATGCTGTCGTGCTTCTTGCAGTGCCTTTTTTTTCTTTATTTATTCGACGTGATGCTTGAACACGAAGTGTCAGAGGCCACTGTGTTAAAGTCTACCACACTGTGGTTCGTGTAATCTTTGAGCATTCGGTATTGGATAAGTAAACTTGTGTACACACCTCTAACTCTAAGTAATTTGTTAGCCTTGTGCGAGAGACCTTAACTTTGGAGCCTCCCTAAAAAAATGCGCGAGCAGTGCTCACAATAGCCTTCTTTGTAGCATCAAGTGTACTTACAATGGTTAGGGGCAAGGAAGGTGAGCGATTATCACTACCGATGTAAGCGCCATTCACTTGCGTAAAGTGGTATTGCAAATGGTAACCTCCAATTAAAACGGTGCTGTGGTGAAGGCCCGTATTTGATAAGGATCATAGGCTGACAGGTCTATCCTATGAGCGAAGACACGCCCTCGACCCATTTATTCAAGTCACGGGAAAGATCCTAGAACTGTGGAAGGTAGCACGGGCGGCGCCAGTACTGACACCCGGAAAGAATGCTGCGAACCTGGCCTCGCAAAGGGCTTTGTCGCTGACACCGTGGGTAGTGTATGAAAAGATTGGTTTGTACAAGGATTGCCTATAGCACGTTCAGCAACGAAGAAAACTCCGGCCTACAGGACTGCATCTCTTGCGAAGGTAAACAATCAGGGCAGTGTTCTGTACTTACTGAGCTATATGGAGCCTCACATGGCGTCGACGGCCCCTCGACAGGTGCCGTCTTCGCCAACGTAGCCAGGCATCAGGGAAACCGTGGCAGTCTCGGGGAACTCTCTTTGATTCGCGCACTGATTTCTTAGAGATCGTTACGCCAGGGATTAAACTCGGCGTTCCGCGTTGTGTATCCCTTACTTTGTAACTGGCAACGCCCCGAGTCTGGTGCTAGATAGAATGTACGTTTACGTAGACGACGTCTGCATTTGGATTTCTGGGTACTAGCACAACCGTTTCGCACGAATAGCCCATGATGCCATTTTCATAATTTAACGCCTTTTTAGCGCATAATTTGTCGTTATTATTCAAAAACGCAGGCTTTTATAATATTCCCACGAGTCAGGCGGAGACAAACGCACTTGACACAGTGCGTACGAGATCGTCCTATTCACCATGTGCCACTGACAACAAGCTACTTTGACCACTTGCAGACGAAGGTGTCGCGACTCCATTAGAATAATGATTCAACGCACTTCGTCGGACGGCAGAGGGTGCGTTGGGACAGCACCCTACATACAGGCTAAAGCTCCGTACCTCGCTCGTAGCGAGCCGCAATATTTACCCCCTTCATCTTTATTTATTTATTTATTTATTTATTTATTTATTTATTTATTTATTTATTTATTTATTTAATGTACGTCAAATACCCCTTTTCTGGGATTGTTTGTTGGGAATGGTCCCGTATACACGTACACAGAACCAAGGCGACACGGGGTAACAAACAGCAATAACACAAATGCAGGAATAACTAACCTTCACCTGTGTCCGTGGATCTTTAGCGCGGTTCTTGGATGAATAGGAAAGAGAGATCTTCCACATGTGAGTGTTCAAGATGTAATGTTCCAGGGTGTTCCCCGGAGTAACCAGGAAAACTGTTCTACGCCTGTCGATTGACTGTCTCCTAGAAACTCAGGTGATGAACGCTTCGGAAAAAGCCCTCGCTAAGAGCCTAAGATATGCTCAGCTGGAACAATTGCGGACCAGGCATTCCAACTATAGCTAACTCCGCCAGTTTCAACACCACCACCGCCGCAATCGATGTTCCGCGCAAAACATCGCGTTAAGAAGCGCAAGATATCCCGGAAGCGTACCGCAGGACCACATTGTGATAAATGCTTCAAGCAAAGCCAGCACAAAAGCCAGTACAAAGATGTACAAAATAAAGCCAACATTATTCTTCCTGGGGCGCATCGCGGAAGGGAACATGGCGCATCGTCAAAAGCCCACATTATGCAGGGATGGTAGGGGTCCCGGCGGAAGATAGGAGGACAAGCGGCTCATCGTTTGGGTGACGCGAAACGTGGAGGCTGTGCATGCTATGGTTCACTGACGGGCAGGCACGGGATACAAGGCCAACAGAGCAAAGTCATTCCCCTGTGCACGACGTCAACAGGATGTCGAGCAGCCAGTGCTAGCAATCTATCACGCCCCGGCGGCACCTCTTGGTAAGCAAGCGAGCAGAGGTTGTCTCATAGGCGAGAATATATAGAGCTAACCTCGTCCAGGATCTACGGATCCCATCCGCCGTGTGCGGAGGGGGAGTCCTGAAGCGCTCTGCCCGAGGATCGGCCGCGAACATTTGCATGCACTTTCTTTTCTCAGTCTCTTTACTTACGGCCTGTCACGATTCTATATTCAGATAGGACCACCGTTGTTCATTTTTGCGCTTATGAGTACCTCCTTGCCTCTGCTTTTACAGCGAAGCTGTTAGCCTAGAGTTCGTTGGGATCATATTGTAACTTTTGCATTGTTCATACGCTAAACGAATCCATCTTTACATGGACGTTTCCGTCTCGGAACATTCGACGGGCGCCATTCCTACACTATCTCAATCAGTCGTCATCAAGTTTAAGACTTGACACGTAACGACATCTACAGGTTCCAAACTGACTGCTCTTCACGCTGCCATCGAATACATTGGAAGAAAAACGCCCTACAAATGGGCCATATTTTGTTACTCGAAAGCCGCCCTCCGGAGCTTGCGACGTTTACGACGTGGCAATTATGAACAGCTGGTGTCTAAAATCAACGAAACTTGCCATTGCGCTTCTGAACCAGAACATATTATCATCTTTCAGTGGCTGCCGGGACATTGCAGCATCATTGGTAATCACCTCGCTGATGACGCTGCCCGAAGTGCCCAGGAATGCGCACCGACACTCCTTATACCTTTATCGCGAGTAGACGCTGGAAGAGAGCTTCTCCGTCTCGCTCTTGCCATCACTTCAAGTTACTGGCATTCACCACAGGACTCTAAATGTCGTTTATACAGCCTCGACCCATCACTAAAACTTACATTACCAGGAAAGATTTCACGACGTGACGCAACACTGCTGTGTCGCTGTGGGCAGGAGTAGCATTCACTAATTCCTACAGCTATCGTATTGGAATGACGGATTCACCAATGTGCGCTAAGTGCACGTGTGAAGAGACCATCACTCATCTTTTGTGCCACTATTCTCACTTTGATAAGCAACGTAAGACTCTGCAGTGTGCCTTGAATGCACTAATTGACATGCCATTTACAGAAGCAAAAATCTTGGAAGCGTGGCCTCACAATTCATTAGCCCAGAAAGCAGTTCGAGTGCTTCTTCACTACCTGAAGGCAACAAACTTGAGCGCCAGACTATAGACATCCTACACCTAACTTAATGCATGTGAAAATGCGGTATATAGTCATGTTTCTCTCTCTATCTCTTTCTCTCTCTCTCTCTTTCACTCCCTATTCTCCTCCCCACGTTCGGCTAGCAAGCTGGACTCATTCTGGTTAGCCTCCATGCTTTCCCTTCTTCCCTTCTCTCCCTCTCTCTCTCTGGTGTCCACGTGTACGACCTTTGCTCATACAAAAATGTGGGCCGATCCCGAAGGCAGTGCAAAGGAGCGGGAAGCGCACACTGTGCTGCTCCTTCGAGCGGCATTGTATGACGTCATCAGAGAACATGACGAAGACGTCATCACGTGACGTGGCATTTGATGTACTGTCGTCATTAGATTACGTCATCAGGTATATTGTCCCTTGGCGATGCCATTATCACGTCACTTTTGACGTGATGATGTCATCACAAGACCATTGGTGTGATCACGTGACGTTTGGCATTACTATGTAATCACGCTACGTGATCGTAGGCCTGTGGCAAAGTCGGGTCACGGAGCGCGCGGTGCTGGCAAAAGAAGAAGAGGCAAGAGAGGCGCGAGCAGCGCTTAAAAGAAAATAAAGATAAATCAAATGAGTCTAGAGGGTTAAAGTTGGAAGAAGTTCGTGACTCAGTTCTTTCCTGTTCTCGGAACAGACCGATTCCAGAGACAGCGCTAAACGAGAAGGGCGCAATGTGCTGCTTCTCCACGAGTCACCCCATGGTCTTCAGGTGACATCATCACTTGACGAGGGCGCCATCCTGTGACGTTACGTTTGACGTGATGACGTTATCACACGATGTCACCGGGCCATATCGTGACTTCACGATACTGTTATCACGTAACGTAACGTTTGACGTGATGACGTCATCAAGTGACATTTGGGGTAATGACGTAATCACGTTTCGTAATCATGTCAAAGTGGCGCCACTAATTGATCGCATGGGTTTTGGTACCATCGGATGTGCACGTCGGATTTTTCGCTTCATCGTCCATATATATAATGGTGTCGTATTTCTAAACAATACTCTCAGCAGTTCTAGCGGCGGTTTTCCACTGCTTCGCTGGACATCTATTTGCGCAGAGCCGGAATGGCGAGTCATTTTGTTTGTTTGTTTGTTTGTTTGTTTGTTTGTTTGTTTGTTTGTTTGTTTGTTTGTTTGTTTGTTTGTTTGTTTGTTTGTTTGTTTGTTTGCTTGCTTGCTTGCTTGCTTCGCGGTGCGCTTTACTTAGACGCGAGTATGAGTCGCAATTTTCTACAGGATTAAAAAAATTCGCATGTTGATAAAATTGCATAAACGGGCCTGGAGTGCGGCCTGATTCCGGTGACCAGAATAGGTAACGGACTCCCTCACCAAGGCAGGATTGGCCACCCTGAGGCAGTACTTGGCCACCAGCTCCTCTATGAATACAACAATCAAACAGCGGCCCTCAGTCCCCAGCAGCTGCGCAGCAAATGACCACGGCGGCGATCAGACCTGTGACGCAGCAGAGCGTGCTAAAAATATGTGGATCTGGACAAGACCCTTTCGACTATGAACCTGGCAACGCTTAACGTTAGAACGTTATCTAGTGAGGCGAGTCCAGCAGTGCTATTGGTGGAATTAGCGGGCATTAAATGGGATATAATACGGCTTGATCAGTGAGGTTAGGAGGACAAATGAAGCATATACAGTGCTAAAAAGCGGCCACGTCGTGTGCTACCGGAGCTTATCCGAGACACGGGAACTAGGAGTCGGATTCCTGGTTAATAAGGATATAGCTGGTAACATACAGGAATTTTATAGCATTCACGAGAGGGTAGCAGGTGTGTTGTGAAACTTAATAAGAGGTACAAATTGAAGGTCGTAAAGGTCTACGCCCCTATATCCAGTCATGATGACCAGGAAGTCGAAAGCTTCTATGAAGACGTGGAATCGGTGATGGGTAAAGTGAAAACAAAATACACTATACTGATGGGCGACTTCAATGCCAGGGTAGGCAAGAAGCAGTCTGGAAACAAGTCAGTGGGGCAATATGGCATAGGTTATAGGAATAGCAAGGGAGAATTATTAGTCGAGTTCGCAGAACGCAATAATTTGCGGACAATAATACCTTCTTCCGCAAGCGAGATAACCGAAAGTGGACGTGGAGGAGCCCGAATGGCGAGACTAGAAATAAAATAGACTTCATACTCTGCGCTAACCCTGGTATCATACAAGATGTGGACGTGCTCAGCAAGGTGCGCTGCAGTGACCATAGGATGGTAAGATCTCGAATTAGCCTAGAACTGAGGAGGGAACGGAAGAAGCTGGTACATAAGAAGCCGATCAATGAGTTAGCGGTAAGAGGGAAAATAGAGGAATTCCAGATCAAGCTACAGAACAGGTATTCGGCTTTACCTCAGGAATAGGACCTTAGTGTTGAAGCAATGAACGACAATCTTATGGGCATCTTTAAGGAGTGTGGAATAGAAGTCGGTGGTAACTCCGTTAGACAGGATGCCAGTAAGCTATCGCAGGAGACGAAAGATCTGATCAAGAAACGCCAATGTTTGAAAGCCTCTAACCCTACAAGTAGAACTGGCAGAACTTTCTAAGTTAATCAACAAGCGTAACACAGCTGACATCAGGAACTATAATATGGATAGAATTGAACATGCTCTCAGGAACGGAGGAAGCCTAAAAGCAGTGAAGAAGAAACTAGGAATAGGCAAGAATCAGATGTATGCGTTAAGAGACAAAACCGGCAATATCGTTACTAATATGGATGAGACAGTTCAAGTGGCTGACGACTTCCATAGAGATTTGTACAGTACCAGTATCACACACGACGATAATGTGAGAGAGAATAGTCTAGAGGAATTTGAAATCCCACAAGTAACGCCGGAAGAAGTAAAGAACGCCTTGGGAGCTATGCAAAAGGGGAAGGCAGCTGGGGAGGATCAGGTAACAGCAGATTTGTTGAAGGATGGTGGGCAGATTGTTCTAGAAAAACTGGCCACCCTCTATACGCAAGGTCTCATGACTTCGAGCGTACCGGAATCTTGGAAGAACGCCAACATAATCTTGATCCATAAGAAACGGGACGCTAAAGAAAAGTTATACACCGATCGGCTTACTGTCAATTGCCTACAAAGTATTTACTAATGTAATCGCAAATAGAATCAGGAACACCTTAGACTTCTGTCAACCAAAGGACCAGGCAGGATTCCGTAAAGGCTACTCAACAATAGACCATATACGCACTATCAATCAGGTGATAGAGAAATGTCCGAAATATAACCAACCCTTATATATAGCTTTAATTGATTACGAAAAAGCGTTTGATTCAGTCGAAACTTCAGCAGTCATGGATGCATTACGGAATCATGGTGTAGATGAGCCATATGTAAAAATACTGAAAGCTATCCATAGCGGCTCCACAGCCACCGTACTCCTCCATTAAGAAAGCAACAAAATCCCAATAAAGAAAGGCGTCAAACAGGGAGATACGATCTCCCCAATGCTATTCACAGCGTGTTTATAGGAGGTATTCAGAGACTTGGAGTGGGAAGAATTGGGGATAAAATTTGATGGAGAATACCTCAGCAACTTGACATTCACTGATGATATTGCCCGGCTTAGTAACTCAGGAGACCAATTGCAATGCATGCTCACTGACCTGGAGAGGTAAAGCAGAAGGGTGGGTCTGAAAATAATCTGCAGAAAACTAAAGTAATGTTTAACAGTCTCGGAAGAGAACAGCAGTTTACGATAGGTAGCGAGGCACTGGAAGTGGTAAGGAAATACATCTACTTAGTGCAGGTAGTGACCACGGATCACGATCACGAGACTGAAATAACTAGAAGAATAAGGATGGGCTGGGGTGCGTTTGGCAGGCATTCTGAAATCATGAACCGCAGGTTGCCACTATCCCTCAAGAGAACAGTGTAAAACAGCTGTGTATTACCAGTACTCACGTATGGGGCAGAAACCTGGAGGCTGACGAAAAGAGTTCTGCTTAAATTGAGGGCGACGCAACGAGCTATGGAAAGAAGAATGATGGGTGTAACGTTAAGGGATAAGGAAATGGCAGATTGGGTGAGGGAACAAACTCGGGTTAGTGAGATCTTAGTTGAAATCAAGAAAACAAATGGGCATGGGCAGGACATGTAATGAGGAGGGAAGATAACTGATGGTCATTAAGGGTTACGGACTGGATTCCAAGGGAAGGGAAGCGTAACGGGGGGCGGCAGAAAGTTAGGTGGGCGGATGACATTAAAGGGCCCCTGAAACGGTTCGGACAAATTTTGTAGACACGTAGGGTACAGCTTAAGTAGAACATTCGCACACCAATTGAAGTGAAGCGTTATGTTTTAATGGAGCTACAAGCGATTAGAAGTTACCCTCCTCCCCAGCCATGCTTTTCCTCCTCAACTCGTTCGCCGAGCGAGCGGGGCTAAGCTCCGCCTTCACTGGTCCTGCGTCACGATGCGACGTCACATCGTCCACTTCCGGTTGTTTTGGACCCCGCCCCCGCCCGCGCGAAACCTCTCCGCTAGCCGCTTGGCTGTCGACCCCAAGCGAGAGCTATCGAAGCAGCGTGCGTTGCGAGCATTCTGTAGTAGCGCCGAACGTGTCTGGTATTCCGTTAGCCACAGGCAAGCTGGTCATATCGGCAAATGACTGGAGGCATAAACTCAAGCTGATGAAGGAACTTTGGCGTAGACGTACGTGAGCGGCCTGGTCGGTCTGCATGGTCCAGACACTTGGCGCTAATATTGCTCTAACCAAGTGTAAAATATTTTAAACATTTATAAAAACAACGTGTTGATGATTACGCTCCTGCGAAAAATACGCACCAGCAGCAAAGAAGAATACGCTTCGTTGCTGCTACTGTGTATGGTTGAGCTCTATGCCACCAGGTGGCTGCACCGTGCAGACCATTCACATTTTCCCTTCTGCTCATCTCGGCTCATCCCGTTACGGCACAGTCAAGCGGCCAGACCCTGTCCCCTTGCGCTTACGTTTGCCCTAATACGGGACTCGCGAAACGCTAGTGCGTTAGTAATCTTCCGGTGTAAAGTGACGGCCACAAGCGCGCAAATCCTGGCGCCGATCGGATAGCGGCAGTCCGATGCGCAGCAGCCAGTTCGCTCGTACGCTGCCCTGCAGAGGGACACGATGTCGCAGCTTGACATATTGCCAGTCGCTACGTTTGCAATCCACAAGGCAACAAAGTCGAATCATAGTGCACGCGAAAATACTGAGACCAACTCTGACCGCGGAGCTCTCGTCAAAATGGAGAACGTTTTAACACAAGCAGACGACACTTGCTGTGTGCCGGAAGTGCTTAAGTGTACTGAAAAATTGTTCTTGCGCATTCTCTTTCTGCTACTTTCTCTTTATAAAAACAAATTAACTAACATTCCAACTATTACGAAGATCATTTGTTTACCATAAAGTTGGAAAAATTATCGATCACGTGCCCTGGTCAGCCAATCGGATAGCTCGCCCTACTGACGTCATATGAGTGATTTCGGTCATATGGGTAGGGGCGGCTTAAAATTCCGCCGAGCGGTGCGCTGCGATCGGCAGCGATGTGCATTTATAAAACCTTATAATAAATTACACGCTTTACGCAGAGCACTTAGATGTGTCGATTAATGATCAGAAGGACCTACTCTAACGACTCAGTACGTTTGTAGAAAATCGTCAAAAGCGTTTCAGGATCCCTTTAAGAAGTTTGCAGGGACAACATGGCCATAATTAGTACATGGCCGGGGTAGTTGGAGAAGTATGGGAGAGGCCTTTGCCCTGCAGTGGGCGCAACCTGGCTGGTGATGATGGTGGTGATGATGAAAGACAGAGACGCCACAGTATGTGAAGCTGTAAGGATTAAACCGCGATAATATCACGCAAAATAAACATGCACATTAAAGGTTCAGCGGCACACACTTGTTCTCTTCATTCATTAACAAAGCAGAATGTGCACGTTTTTTTTTTTTACGATTGCTTGATGTTTTGCATGCTTACATATTCCTTCTTTTTTGCCCTCTTGAAATATGATAACGGTCTTTCAATTTTACAGGTTTATTCGTTCTGTAAGCAGAACACGTTTTTCTTTGTTCGGAGAGATAGCTCGACAGTATGGAATATCACTCTAACGAAACTTTAGGTAAGCTAAGCAATTCTGAAATCTTACTGTACGTTCATATTTTTTTCAGCCCTTGACTGTTTCATCTGTGTTCCAAACATAAAACTGAGAAGTAGTGTTCGACGCCTTCACTATTTTTATTTTCTTGCTGATAACTGTATTTAGGGTAACAAGGTGAAATTACAGGACGTCTCGTTCTCAATGGCTGCTTGCCATTGTACAACCACCTTCGTTCATATTATGTCCAACATCACGATTGAGTGAACCCTGCTCTAAAGACAAGCTTTAGCGTGACAACCTTCTCGTGAATACAGGCTCCAGATGTAAGAGAAGAATAGTGGAAAATAATCCCCCATTCTTACCTTTTGCTTCATTTAATGCGCACTTATGGAGAATGAATGCGGACTCGCCCCCCTCGCTGCTGTTTTCGGTACCAGTATGTGTATTCATTAACCTTGCAGCCCAAATAAAGAGAATGAAAATTTTAAGGAAACCCTTTAGGAGGCAGCGGAATTGAATTATGTACAGGGACAAGATTATAGCACGTGCATCGCATTAGGGCCAGTGTTGTAGCATGTTAAATAGGTTGTTTCAATACGTTTTAACTGAGCTTACGAAGCGCCGGCTTTATTGCCTAGCGGCTGGTCTTAGGACATAGAATATATTCTATCAACAGAAACCAGTGAGAAAATGAAACATTAAGCTTTTCTTATTTATTTTTATTTCTCCCTGGCTCAGTATGTTACCATTACCGCATGTTACAACCACATAGGGAAGTTCGCAAGTTTGGTCACGTCCTCCAAGCATGCTCTGCTCCACATGTACGAAGCAATAAATGAGCCACATAGTGGCGATTACCTCAAATCATGGCGAATAGCAAACACAAATGTAATAGCAAAACACATAATTACCTCAATGAGGAAAGTGCTCCAATGTCGACCCGTCGTCCTTCTCGCCCTGGCAAAACAAAACCGCTTTGCTTTCTGATTAGTTTCTTTTTATTAGATTTTGCGTTTTCTACAGGCGTACTGTCCTATTTCCGGGAAGCGCTTCCGCTGCGAGTATTTTTTCAGGTTTAAATGTCCTCGCTTTCCTTAGCACTGTTGTTCTTTCTGGCACTCGCTTCTCTCTGAGTTGACGCAGTTGGTCTTTGAGCAGACGCTGGTAATTGTCATGGAGCTCTTGATGTGGCCGTTCTAGTGAATGGTCGGCTCTGCAGGTGTGACGCTGACAGCTCAGTGGCAATGGCGTTCTGTCGAGCAGGGCCACGCGCTGCATTCCGCTGGGGACAAAATGCACACACACGCCAGTGTGCTTAGTACAGATACAACATAAAGATACATCACAGTTCTCCACTACTACGTCTGTCGTCGTATCGCTGCGCTGCTTTCGAGCAAAGCCCCATTTACCGAGAAAAGCCCCATTTACCGAACACAGACCGCTTAATTAGCCAGTGTGAAAGCATTCGCGAGGTCCCAACCTGAGCAGACGAAGTTCTTCATTTCTCCTTCTTTTTATCCATGGCTCAGGGAGCTGCTGTGAAGCCAGCGAAGCGATACTTAAAATGCCCGTTAATAGCGTTTGGTCATAGCCCGCTATAATACATTCCCGCTTAGTGATTTTCGTGAATCGTTTATATCTGCGTTGTTGACTGCATCCTCAGAAAAAAATATATGCATTACACACCCTCGGTGCACACACACTACCTCATGATTTTGCGAACCCTCCACATACAGAAAGAGGGGAAAAGTTCGGACAACCTGCAGTTTTCCCCTGTGAAACAGAAACTCAAAATGCAGGTATTGTAAGGTTCCTGCAGTTCCTTGGTAGCTTGTCGCATATCGCAGCTGAAAAAGGCAACAAAAGCGCTGCTGCGCTGTTTGAAGGCTATCGGATTTAGTGTCTATCTATGATCCACACTGATGACCATCTCTGATATATATAGAGCAGAAAACTGTTAAGACGTCGGTGATACCCACAGCGGGCATTCTCTTCTTGTCTTGCCTTTCCCTCCAGTTTTTCCTTTCCCCTGTGCAGGATGGCTAACCGGGCTCAGTACTGGTTAACCTCGTTGCTTCTCATTTATTCTTTTTTTTCTCTCTCTCTCGAGTCAGCACAATTCGAGATGATTTCCCAACCTCACCAACCTCACCAGCTCGACATATCGAGAAAAGAACTACCAGATTTTATTGTCCACACGTTTGTTTGCTTTCTTTCATCTTCTACATTTAACCAATTAAGACCAACAAATCTAAGGCGATTTGCTGTGTAACATCGCAAAAATAAAATAAAAAAGTTGTCTTCGTCTCTATACAGTGCCGCAATTCCCACGTATTTATTTATTTATTTAGAGTTTAATTTATTTTTATTTATTTATTTATTTATTTATTTATTTATTTATTTATTTATTTATTTATTTATTTATTTATTCATTTATTTATACATATTGTCAATCACAATGGGATTATTACAGGAGGCAAAAAGAGAGACAGGCATTTTCGTACAAGGAAGAAAAGCATAGAACCAAATGTCGCGCAGTTGACGGCTGTAAGCATACAAGAAAATCTACAAACGTAAACTGCAAAGACAAAATGACATTGGCCCTTGGCCTATATGAGGACAAAGGCAAAAACATAACACTGTTTCAAAATTGTGAGGCTAGCAAATCGTTTTCAATTAGTTTAGAGAAACGAACTGAAGATGTACTACTGGTAATGGAGGGGGTTAAATGGAGAATTTGAGGGCTTCAGTATGGAAATTGTAAGACGCAAGGGCATGGGAATATTTCTGGCAGGTAGTTCTTGTTGTGGATGGCTTAATATAACGGGACATGTCTATATTTAGGTATTTGTGTAATAATAGTGGGTACAATACCTTTAAGCGCGCCAATATCGCCGGGTTTCTTATGGTTAGTAATCCAGTCTTCTTAAGCATTTCCGTGGGCGAATCTGCTCGGTTAAATTTGTTAAATATGACCCTAAGCGCTTGTTATAACTTATTATTCGAGCTTGTTGGTTAGTTTATGTGTGTGTGTGTGTGTGCGTGTGCGTGCGTGTGCGTGTGCGTGTGTGTGTGTGTGTGTGTGTGTGTGTGTGTGTGTGTGTGTGTGTGTGTGTGTGTGTGTGTGTGTGTGTGTGTGTGTGTGTGTGTGTGCGTGTGCGTGTGGGGGGTGGGGCCGTGTGGTCCTTTTAGTGCAGATGATGTTATGTATTGAATATGAAAATCGACAATATGTCACCTAGGTATTTGTGCTCCTTAACTTTAGACAGCTTAGTTCAATTAATGGTATAATTAACGTTCTATTAATGTTTTTTTCTAGTTATTGATAACAGAGCGGACTTTTTTTCGTTAATGTGTATTTGCCAGTCAGTGCAGCACACTGCAACATTACCAGATGAAGGCAGATCGTTTACAAAAAGTAAGAGTAATACCGGAGCCAAAACACTACCCTGCGATACACCTCTACGACATGGTAGAACCAGAGGTTCTACGAATTCTACGAAAATCGGAATTCGTAGAACCTTGCAATTTGTCTCTGAGAAAGTTAGTGATTCAGTCAAGAATTTGTCCCTTACCCAGGGTAAACTCAAGTTTCAGAATAAGCTTGTTATGCGACACCCGTTCAAGAGCTTCAGACAATTCCAGCGGAATGAGATCAATTTGTTTTTGATGATCGATGATAAAGGAGACATCCTGGGGCAATTCGACAATTTGGGTTACCGTGGACATGTTGTGACGGAAACCATGTTGAAAACAAGACAAAATTTTGTATTCTTCAGGGTGATTCATTATGTGTTTTGAGATTATGTGCTCGAGCAGCTTACCGAGCAGTAGGTCTATAATGGGAAAGTTCGCTCATATTTCCGGACTTATATATAGGGATTGCCTTTGCTGTTTTCCAATCTTTCGGGATAGTGCGCAACGACAGTGATCGGTTAAACAGCAAGCACAGGTATATTTATATCCAGTCGGCATATCCCTTTAAAATGCATTAGGTATGTTATCCGGTACGCAGTTTTTTTCCATCCAAGTTCAAAAGTAGACTAAAGACTCCCGCTTCTGAAACGACGAATGGTTTCATCCAGTTTTCCTTCCTAGTTTCTACGTTAGGCTGATTTCCGTCATCAATGGTGAAAATAGATCCGAAGTAGCTATTTAATATGTCGACGAAATTGGCACTTTCTACACGCGTTTCTTAGGCTGTTTTTCTGACCTTGGGTTTTATGTATTTCCAAGATATTGTAGCGGATCCTTTTATGAATTTCGATAGGGTTTTCACGAAACAAATAGACTTGGCTGCCCTTATTTTAAGTTTCATATCAGTTATTCCTGCGCTCAGGCTCTGCTTGCTACAAGTTTTCGGTTTGTTTTTTAGAGATTTCCTCAAACGCTTCATATTTCGTTTGGCATGTATAACGTCACGTGTGATCCATGGATTCATCTTTTTGGTCTTCTTTCTTTTGAACAAAATGTGGTTTTTCAAGCAATAAACGATAGTTTCTTTACACCTATGCCATAACATTTTAATGGTAACAGTGGAGACGGAGGCTATTTCTGGAAATGACGGGAATTTGTAGAATAGCAACTAAAGAATTGTGCCATCATCAGCTTTGTTAAAAACTGGACATCTTTCTTTTGCGCGAGTAGGCGTTGTACTGTCATTTATCGGTACTGTACAGTCAACTATTTTATGATCAGATATAACTTTCAGTGCTTCTATCTTTCCATCACGTATCGGGAAGTTATCAGTGAAAAATATTAAATCAAGCACACTCGAGCTATGTCCCTCTACACGTGTAGGTTGCGTCACTATTTGCGGAAAGTTAAAGTAAAGCATTAAATCGAAAGCGATTTCTGAGCTGTGGCACTGCATCGATTCCCAGTTGAAATCGGGCAATCTTCCCCGCCAGAATAACTCTGGTGCCGGACAGGTGACGCCTCATATGCGTGCACAGTGCACCCACACAATCAGCGCGCGACGAAGCACCGCGGTATCCACACCCAAGAACGATTACGTGAGTTGCGAACTGTAACTTTCAGAGTAGCACTTCTACACTGTCTATGTCAGGTAGTAATGTGAAAGGCATTTTATTCTTTATAAACATAGCCACACCACCGCTTCGTCTTCGTCTATCCTTGCGTATGATCGTATAGTTCCGGGGTGTTAGCTCAGCTTCTTCACTATCGCTTGTTAGCCAAGTTACAATAAGGGCCGAAAAATCGGGTTTAATGCTGATAAGTAGCGATTATAAAGCGTCTAACTTGTTCATAATACTGCGCATTGATGTTTGCAAAAGCTATTTCGTACGATGGTTTAGTCGGCGAGGCTTTGACTCCCGAGGATTGGATTGAGCGTTTTTTGTTGCGTTTTCTGGAGTTACTTCCTGAGTCAGACTAAAGAAAAGAAAATCCACGTGCGTGGTTATGTACATCAGATGATAATGTGTCATATTCAGAAGGCTGATATGAAAATATAGGAGGGTGAACGTTCGAGTTGCGTCAAGTGTTGCGCCGTGATAGTTGTGTAGCGCTGTTAGATTCCGTGTCCCCCACGCAAACATCACTGTTGACATACAACTTATTGAAAATGAGACGAACATGGTCGCCGTCCTTCCCTCAGAATATTGGAGCAATTTACGCCTTTTCTTACGTACGGCCTTAGAGTAGTCCCATGCGACGCTTAATGTTGTGTTCTTCAATTTGTACCCCTTGCTCAGTATGGATTCGAACGCAGGAAACAGTGATGCCACGATGGTTGATACAAAGTTCTTTAACAATTCGCGCAGAAGCATACCACGACTTGGAACTGTCAGTATCGGTTACAACGAAAAGCAGTAAGTAGGACCGATGCGAGCAGTTTTCCAAGTCATCTAATTTGTGTTGAATTTTGGCAAGATCCTTCTTATGCGTGAGGGCGACCTCGTAATTGCTATTTGACACGTTAGACTGTAAGCCATCAATTATCATTTGCATTCTAGAAATATCCTTCGGATGCACAGACGAATGCTGTGTCGAAAATTATTCGAGCGTATGTTCAGGCTCGCCCATTATTTTCGTGATAGATTAAAAAATCTTTCTTCAATGCGGCATGATTGAGCAAAACCCGGTTGATGTATTTCAGAAGGCTCACATTATTAGTTTCAATGCGTTGCACACTGTCAAAAACTGAATTAAGCTTCTCCACCTGAGGTTCAACATAGGGCCAGGTTTAGATTCAATGTGACCTCCAAGAAGCAGAAGGCGCCGAATATGTAATGCACATTCACTAACTACTTCAGCCTACGGAAGCACGACAAAAAAAAAAGGATCCTCTGATCGGAAGCTGTGACAAGGTAATTTGGAAAGGTGACAAACCTGCAGAACAGAAAAACAGGTGCGTCAGCCTTTGGTTGTTTCATTCATCGTGCCTTCGTGCGCACTGAAGGGATACTGCTGGATGCTTGATCTTATCCTTTCCAGGGTAAATAACGTTGACTTCGCAGCTGCGCACTGGTAGTATTGCAGGGGGCGTTCGATGCACTCGGTCAAGTCCACGGAAGCTGTTGCCAGCAGGCGTGAATCCAAGGCAGGGGCGGCTGCGCAAATTCTGTCCAAGGGGGGAAGGTCGTCCCTAAAGCCAACCACCGGCGCGCCGGTCACGATGACGACAAATTGCAGGACGAAAAAGCAGGTGCGTAAGCCTTTGGTTGTTTTTCAGTCATCTTGCCTTTCATTCATCGTTGCTTTTTTGAAGTGCGCGGCATCGATATTTATTTTGCTGTGTCAGGCTAAGTGGTCGAGTGGAGCAGTAGGAAAGGTATGCTTGCTGATACTTCATTTCACTTTTGTATGGAACTAGGAGCCATGAGGGGAAATATGAAAAAGTGTGGCTTCTCTGCTGTGTCTTCAATAATTTGATCATACATATTTTCAAACAAAGCGAGACAATGTCTCAAGAGCAGGTCGGGGAAGTTACCTCGAGAGCGTCCAGTTGTATGTACCCTTTACGCCGGAGGAGGATGGAATGGAAAGGTGAGAGAGAGGGGGGAGAAGGCTTCCTAAACAAGTGCGCACAAAAAATTTATCGCGGGGTCCAAGGCTATTACACAGTACTGTCGATCATCAAAATTCAAACCCAACTAAAGCGGTGACAGGTTTATGAAGAATATCGGTCTTAGAAAACTACAAACGAATCACTGAAGAAAAATGTCCAGGCGCGATTGGAAATACACTGCTAATAACCATACACAACGACAACCAAGGTTCGACTGCGCTGCCCTCAAGACCCGACCCGTGATTAATTGGCAAAAGGTATTAATTAATTTTGAAGGCGCTCATTTATTGAAGGCCTCTCAGCGCCCTCCTGGTTATGAAGTCCATGGCGAAAGAAAGCGCGGGGGGCTTCTCGGCGTATATCAACGTACCAAAGCGCAGGTGCGCCAGTCGTCAGTCGGGCGAGGCACTTGGTGTGACGCCTCAGTGCAGCCACATGCTTCAGCACACGCACAGGATTTGACATTAACAGTACTAAACTGCATTTTCGACTATGTGCATTCTCTCTCCGCATCATATCCGGAGTTACCGAGGTGCAAGACAACGCACTAATACATCCTTGGGTATAAGCTTGTGATACTCATAACTATTACAGTCACATTACAGTTTATGATGGATCCCAAAAGGAATTCGCATTGGCGAACATTCGGTGCACAGACCATCTGATGATGTGCCCACTGTGGTCGCTCAGTGGCTATAATGTTGGGCTGCTAAGCACGAGATCACAGGATGGAATCCCGCCCATGGTTGCCGCATTTCGATGTGGGCTAAATGCGAAAACACCCGTGTGTTTAGATTTAGGTACACATTAGAGAACCCCAAGCGCTCCAAATTTCCGAAGTCCCCCACTACGGCGTGCCTCATAATCAAATCGTGGTTTTGGCACGTAGAACACCAGAATCTTATCTTTTTCACATCTTCTGCTGTCTTTCAGCGGCGACTGAAATGCGGCAAACACAAGACTTGCAAAATGGAAAGAAATAGGACGTGCGATGCAAACAAAAATGCGTAAGATTCAGTGAAGCCTGTAAGCAGTGTCCTTAAGGCTTTGTCTTTTTGTTGTCGCCTAGAGACATTCCTATCGCATATTCCGAAATGCGTTTTTCTTGTTCAGACACTCATACAGACTTGGAACATCAAATGCACAACCAAATTTGTTTGTTTCTCCTGGTCCTTTCTGCTTTCAATATTTCTAGTCGGTCGATTGTGGTACGACGTTGGAAGAAATCATAGAGCAAGGGAGAAAGACAGACACAGGAGGAAGAAAAGAAAGGGGGGGGTTCAGTCGGATGCACGTCCAGTTTGCTACATCATACGGTAGAAGAATGGGGCTATGGTATGAACAGAGAGAAAATCAAGAAAACAATGAGCATGTTGGTTCTTCCAGAGGCCTACATAAAAACTAGTTCCTCATTGAGTTCTGTCCACTTCAGGAACTGATGTGACGTCCACACCGGTTTCTTAGCTTTCGATGAAAGTGTCGATTGTTCAAGTGTCTTTGTCAGCGAAAATGGACATAAGTCCAGGTGGTTTAACGTTGTTCGGAGTATGGAGGCGTTGGACGGTCAATGCGGCGACAGATCTATGCAGGGATGTTCATTATGCACTCTTTACATGCACATCAGTCGTGTGCCACCTAATCACTGAGGAACGAAAAAGCCTTTATACACCCCACACCGAGCCACAAACAGCACAACAATGTTGCATCGCAGAGGGTGAGGCCTTGTGACAGCGGCAGCTTCAGGGAAGAATCTAGAGTGCGCAGGGGACAGTGGTAGAGGCCACAGAACAGCGTTACTCATGTGAGAGGAGGTTGTACAGTGCTTGCCGTGAAGTTCGAATGCGCGGAAATCGCAAATTCGAAAAACGCAGTGTAAAATTGCTACATGTGAAACAGATTCAGCGCGGCACGATGACTTTTTCATTCTGCTCCTCCGCTTGTTCTTGCGTACTTGAGAAATGTAATCTGAGCAGGACGCCCAGACCACTGTCACTGATGGCGCTACGAGTGTAAGGACGTGGTGGTGTCTATGTCTTGTTTATTTCGCGTCACTTGCATGACAAGCAAAATCGCACATAGCAAGCTGTCTAAACAGAACGCATAAGCAACAGAACAGAGAAGGATTGCGCAACCAGAGCGAGAAGATAACAAAGGCGCAGTTAAATTGTATCTGTTCTCTCACTATTCATATATAGAAACCGCAGGGCTCTGTTCCTTGAACGGATACCATTCGTATTGCGAACTCTCACAGAGTGAGGTTCACCTGCGCGTCTCCACCTTGCGTTCTCCTCACTTCTCGCTTTCCTGCAGTGCCGCCTGCACTGTTTGCTTCCTGAGGTCCTTTGGTTATTTTATTTCTTCCTTCGCTTTTTTTTTTGTCCGTGCAACTCTCGGCAGGTTCACGTACTCGCATGCGCTCGTACAGGCTATATTTCGTGAACTTGGCCCGTGTATGATTGAGCACGTCCCATGCCTGCTGGCCTTTGGTGGTGCTTCTCGAATGCGCCGACTTGAATTCCCAAATCGGTAATATGCACTGCCCATGCTTGCCTGTCTGTTTTAATATTGGGTACCTGCGATCACTGTACGCTATTTCTGCGGGACTGCGATTTTTTCTTTGACCGCCATCGCAAACACCTTTCTTGCCGCGTTCACCGAACATTGATTGGCGGCGCATCAGTTATATCCGACTTGGAGTTCCATTCGTCAATGCTTCTTTTGATGAAGACGGGGCAAGTTCCCCGGAATTGTTTCGCGTCCATTATGAGCGTCGCATCAGAGTGTGGCGCAAGCTTTGTGCTATTCCTCGGTAATAGGCGCTCTCCGCTCCGAGCAGCTCCGGACGAATTGGAACCGCGAACAGAATCGAGCAATGCTCGGTGATTCTTACAAAAGTTTCGCAATTGTTTAGCCGCTTTCCATGGAAAAACGCACTGCTTATTTTGCTTTTACCAACCACTGCTATTTTAGAAGCAACAAATGATTTTCAAGGTTTCGTGCTTGGTTTTGTTATTGTCTGTGTGTGTGGTATGTTTAATTTTCATGCGGCTTTAGTTCTCACAACTTCTTAAGCCTTTTTTGCTATTATGTTCTCCTTTTTTGTGAACCTTTGAAATGTTTTGTCCAATTAACTGTAAAATGAAGCCAGTTAGGGATACCGATTATGGCGTTTGCTATTGTGCGCTGTATGAGACAAAGACTGCTTCCATGCTTCGTTGAGAGAGAAAAGAAAACGATAGTGTGCAGGAGCCTTTCTTCAGCAGCTACGCTCACTGCTCTAAATTGCAACGTGTTGCAGTTAACTTTGACGCTTCTGAAGTTTGCTTCCATTATCATTCCTGTCAAGCCTCTAAATTGTTTAGCAGTGGCTAAATTAGCAAGGTATTACGGTTATGGGTGCTGGTAGAGCGAGGTAAAGGGGTAAGGACGCGTTTTTGCGGTGGCCTCACGGATAAACTTTGCACTTCGTTGCAATTGGTGGCGGAGCAACACAGAGAAACTCGTGGCCCTGAGACGTCCGAGGTGATACGCATCGTGACACTCGATAGTACACTGCCAAAACAAACTCAGTTAGTATAGATAAGGACACATTTTGAGGCAGATGGTGTTGTGGCACGACGAGCCAGTCCTCCTGCACTACTGAGCAGCCTATGTTCGCTTTGATTGTTGATGTTGAGTCGTTTCCAACATTAATGGCGACATGAAAAGGACTAGAAGAAGAGAAGGAGCAGCTTTCCGTTAGCTCGACTGATCCACAGAGCGTGACGCTGTTTTCTCGGCTTCTTTCACCGCCTTTTTCCATAGCCGCCATGCATGAGCTCATTTAGCCATATTGTTCCTGTACAAATACCTGAACAGTCTCCAAGCCCGTTTAATTTCTTCCATATTCCTCAGTCGTTCTTCACAATGAATTTTACTCTGAGCTTCCGTCACTTCAAAACATGTCCAGCCCATATCACCCTGCACAGCTTCCTTAGTAGACTTCCCGGGAGCACCCAATCCGAGGCGTCCCACTTACCTTTGGTTGCCGTCGAGTCCTCATCGTACCCTTGATTTGAAGCAAACAACCGCATTTCCAAAACTAAGTCCTGGAGCCATTACACCTTTCCACATACCCCGGAGCACCTCATACCTATTGTATCCCCATAGCGCTCTGTGTTTCATTATGACTGCATTTCTCTGCCCCTTTCCTGTAACTGTTTTATTACATTCTTGGAAGACAGCGCCTCCAACCGTCCAGCATAATGTTAGAAGGACAAGTGGTCTAATGAACGTGGAGAGTGATTTCGCCTCCTCGACTATAGCAGAGTAGAAGTCCAAGTAGTGGCGGAATGTTTTGCTTCCAATTTCTCACCCTTGTATAAAGCTTCAGGTTTGAACACTGGTGTCAGCAGCACATGATGGTTTACTACATCTAGTACTGTGTTGTTTGATCGAAAGCTTATAGGCAAATGTCTTAAGCGCTTGAAGCATTCCCTATCCTGCGGCCCTGACAGCATCCCCTGCGCTATTCTGAATGCTTGCGGCAAGATATTCGCCACAGTATAGACATCTATATTTAATAACTCTTCGAATATTTCAACTTTCAGTTACATGCTAAAAACTGCTCGTTGTTTAATGCGTAAGCATTCTTTCGCGAGTAGCCCAGCTCCATCGCATGAAAAGCGTAAGGCCTTGTACCTGCACAAGAATAAGTAATTTGGGAAGATATTTAATCGTTAGAGTAATGTATGTAGGCATTTGGTAGCTTTATAAACAATAGGTAACAATTGAAATGAATAAAATAATATATAACGAGAAAGCCCATCGCGATACATAAGGCTTCATGGAAGATGCGTGGGGAAGCTTATGATAGGGGTCGGCCAATTGAAGTTTGGGGGTGGACTAATTGGAAATGTGGCAAGGTGACAATCTGAAACGTAGAGGTGGGTCTACTGAAATTTGGGGGTAGGACAAGTAAAATTTGGGATGGGGAAATTTATGTAAGGGATGCGTCGACTTGAAATTTGGACGTGTGTCAACTTGAAACTTGAGGTTGCGAGAACTGAAATTTGGGGGTCGGCAAACTGAAACTTCGGGGTGGGCCAAACTCAATTTATGAGTGGGCCAATCTAAATTTGGGAGCGGGCCAACTGGAAATTTGGGGTAGGTCAACTGAAATTTGGGAGTATGCTTATGCATACGCAGACAACTCCAGTGGAGTTTCTGCATTTCTTCTTTTCCTATAGTTTCATCAGGCTGTAAAACCGATGTCTAGAATTATCGCCCGTTTTCTCTTCTTTGTGCCACGTCTAAGGCTTCTGAGCTTGCTCTTCACAACATATGAAGAACTCATTGATTCCGAATGAGCATGTATTCTTCACCAGCCGTTCCACTATCACAAAGACTGCAAGTTCATCACGCAGATATCCGCGCCGGTACTTCCAAGAGGGAAAGTTGACACCGTTCACTGTGGCTTCAGCTAATATTTTGATGTAGTCAACCGCTAGCTGCTTCTGGTCAGGCTTACGCACTTGGGTTTCGACTCGTCAAATGTCAGACCCTTGCGCAATAAAATTCTTGATAGATCGTGTTATGTTATGAATGGCCAAAGGCCTTCATCTTAGATGGCAAGTAGGGATTATTGTGATTGCCGTTACTTCGCTACCGAAATAATCGCGCTGACCTTATGTTTGTTTCAAACTGCTTCCCGGTATCGTTACCTGCCGCAAACTTTCGAGCTGTATCACTTTTCGTATTCCGCTCAACATAATTAGGGAACATAGACCTTTCCATGTTCCAGCCTGCCATCACCAACACTCAACCATTCACAGAATACGGAGTCTCATATGATCATCATCATCAGCGTGGTTACGCCCACTGCTGGGCAAAGGCCTCTCCCATACTTCTCCAACTACCCCGGTCGTGTACTAATATTGGCCATGTCGTCCCTGCAAACTTCTTAATCTCATTCGCCCACCTAACTTTCTGCCGCCCCCTGCTACGTTTCCCTTCCCTTGGAATCCAGTCCATTACCCTTAATGACCATCGGTTATCTTCCCTCCTCATTACATGTCCTGCCCATATGCCCATTTCTTTTTCATGATTTCAACTAAGATGTCATTAACTTGCGTTTGTTCCCACACCCAATCTGCTCTTTTCTTATCCCTTAACGTTACACCCATCATTCTTCTTTCCATAGCTTGTTGCGTCGTCCTCAATTTAAGTAGAACCTTTTTCGTAATCCTCCAGGTTTCTGCCCCGTACGTGAGTACTGGTAAGACACAGCTGTTATATACTTTTCTCTTGAGGGATATTGGCAACCTGCTGTTCATGATCTGAGAATACCTGCCAAACGCACCCCAGCCCATTTTTATTCTACTGATTATTTCAGTCTCATGATCCGGATCCGCGCTCAATACCTGCCCTAAGTAGACCTATTCCCTTACCACTTCCAGTGCCTCCTACCTATCGTAAACTGCTGTTCTCTTCTGAGACTGTTAAACATTAGTTTAGTTTTCTGCAGATTAATTTTTAGACCCACTCTTGGGCTTTGCCTCTCCAGGTCAGTGAGCATGCATTGCAATCGGTCCCCTGAGTTACTAAGCAAGGCAATATTATCAGCGAATCGCAAGTTACTAAGGTATTCCCCATTAACTTTTATCCCCAATTCTTCCCAATCCAGGGCTCTGAATACCTCCTGTAAAAACGCTGTGAATAGCATTGGAGAGATCGCATCTCCCTACCTGACACCTTTCTTTATTGGGATTTCATTGCTTTTTTTGTTGAGGACTACGGTGGCTGTGGAGCCGCTATAGATATCTTTCAGTATTTTTACACACGGCTCGTCTGCACCTTGATTCCGTAATGCCTCCATGACTGCTGAGGTTTCGACTAAATCAAAGCTTCCTCGTAATCGATTAAAGCTATATATAAGGGTTGGTTATATTCCACACATTCTTCTATCACCTGATTGACAATGTGAATATGATCTATTGTTGAGTAGCCTATACGGAATCCGGCCTGGTCTTTCACTTGACAGAAGTCTAAGGTGTTCCTTATTCTATTTGCGATTACCTTAGTAAATACTTTGTAGGCAATGGTCAGTAAGCTGATCGGTCTATAATTTTTCTTTAGCTTCCCGTTTCTTATGGATCAAGATTATGTTGGCGTTCTTCCAAGATTCCGGTACGCTCAAAGTCATGAGGCCTTGCGTATACAGGGTGGCCAGTTTTGCTAGAACAATCTGCCCACCATCCTCCAACAAATATGCTGTAACCTGATCCTCCCCAGCTGCTTTCCCCCTTTGCTTAGCTCCCAAGGCTTTCTTTACTTCTTCCGGCATTACTTGTGGGATTTCGAATTTCTCTAGATTATTCTCTCTTCTACTATCGTCGTGGGTGCCACTGGCACTGTATAAATCTCTATAGAACTCCTCAGCCACTTGAACTATCTCATCCATATTAGTAATGATATTGCCGGCTTTGTCTCTTAACGCATACATCTGATTCTTGCCAATTCCTAGTTTCTTCTTCACTGCTTTTAGGCTCCCTCTCTTCCTGAGAGCATGTTCAATTCTATCCTATTGTACTGCCTTATGTCAGCTGTCTTACGCTTCTTGATTAACTTGGAAAGCTCTGCCATTTCTATTCTAGCTGTATGGTTAGAGGCTTTCATACATTGGCGTTTCTTGATCAGATCTTGCGTCTCCTGGGATAACTTACTGGTATCCTGTCTAACGGAGTTGCCACTGACTTCTATTGCACACTCCTTAATGATGCCCATAAGATTGTCGTTCATTTCTTCAACACTAAGGTCATCTTTCTGAGATAAAGTCGAATACCTGTTCTGTAGCTTGGTCCGGAATTCCTCTATTTTCCTTCCTACCGCTAACTCATTGATCGGCTTCTTCTGTAATGACGTTGACATAAGACTTCTGTTGTCATGATCGGCAACCATTCACAGAATATGGCGTCTCTATAACGCTTATTTCCATGACCTCAATATTTTTCACAACTCACGGTCATTGTTCTTTTCCGAGCTTTGCATTATTCTTTATTAGGTCCTTTGTTACTTGGAAGAGCGTACCTACTGTTTGCCTTAGTTCCTGACATTCCACTTCAATTTCTTCTTCTGAAGTCAGCCTAGTTACGGTTTCATTCATTACCTCTATGTCTTCTTTATCTCTTTGTTCTGAAGCTGTATATTTACCCGCCGTAGCTTCTCAGTGGCTATGGTGTTGGACTGCTGAGCACGAGGTCACGGGATCGAATCCCGACCATGGCGGCCGCATTTCGATGGGGGCGAAATGCGAAAACAGCCGTGTACTTAGATTTAGGTGCACGTTAATGATCCCCAGGTGGTCGAAATTTCTGGAGCCCTCCACTACGGCGTGCCTCATAATCAGAAAGTGGTTTTGGCACGTCATCATCATCATCATCATCAGCCTGGTTACACCCACTGCAGGGCAAAGGCTTCTCCCATATTTCTCCAACAACCCCGGTCATGTACTAATTGTGGCCATGCCGTCCCTGCAAACTTCTTAATCTCATCCGCCCACCTAACTTTCTGCCGCCCCCTGCTACGCTTCCCTTCCCTTGGGATCCAGTCCGTAACCCTTAATGACCATCGGTTATCTTCCCTCCTCATTACATGTCCTGCCCATGCCCATTTCTTTTTCTTGATTTCAACTAAGATGTCATTAACTCGCGTTTGTTCCCTCACCCAATCTGCTATTTTCTTATCCCTTAACGTTACACCTATCATTCTTCTTTCCATAGCTCGTTGTGTCGTCCTTAATTTGAGTAGTACCCTTTTCGTAAGCCTCCAGGTTTCTGCCCCGTAAGTGAGTACTGGTAAGACACAGCTGTTATATACTTTTCTCTTGAGGGATAATGGCAACCTGCTGTTCATGATTTGGGAATGCCTGCCAAATGCACCCCAGCCCATTCTTATTCTTCTTATTATTTCCGTCTCATGATCCGGATCCGCCGTCAATACCTGTCCTAAGTAGATGTATTCCCTTACGACTTCCAGTGTCTCGCTGCCTATTGTAAATTGCTGTTCTCTCCCGAGACTGTTAAGCATTACTTTAGTTTTCTGCAGATTAATTTTTAGACCCACTCGTCTGCTTTGCCTCTCCAGGTCAGTGAGCATGCATTGCAATTGGTCCCCTGAGTTACTAAACAAGGCAATATCATCAGCGAATCGCAAGTTACTAAGGTATTCTCCATCAACTTTTATCCCCAATTCTTCCCAATCCAGGTCTCTGAATACCTCCTGTAAACACGCTGTGAATAGCATTGGAGATATCGTATCTCCCTGCCTGACGCCTTATTTATTGGGATTTTGTGGCTTGCTTTACGGAGGACTACGGTGGCTGTGGAGCCGCTATAGATATCTTCCAATATTTTTACATATGGCTCATCTACACCCTGATTCCGTAATGCCTCCATGACTGCTGAGGTTTCGACTGAATCAAACGCCTTCTCGTAATCAATGAAAGCTATATATAAGGGTTGGTTATATTCTGCACATTTCTCTATCACTTGATTGATAGTGTGAATATGGTCTATTGTTGAGTAGCCTTTACGGAATCCTGCCTGGTCCTTTGGTTGATAGAAGTCTAAGGTGTTCCTGATTCTATTTGCAATTACCTTAGTAAATACTTTGTAGGCAACGGACAGTAAGCTGATCGGTCTATAATTTTTGAAGTCTTTGGCGTCCCCTTTCTTATGGATTAGGATTATGTTAGCGTTCTTCCAAGATTCCGGTACGCTCGAGGTCATGAGGCATTTCGTATACAGGGTGGCCAGCTTCTCTAGAACAATCTGTCCACCATCCTTCAACAAATCTGCTGTTACCTCATCCTCCCCAGCTGCCTTCCCCCTTTGCATATCTCCTAAGGCTTTCTTTACTTCTTCCGGCGTTACCTTCGGGATTTCGAATTCCTCTAGACTATTTTCTCTTCCATTATCGTCGTGGGTGCCACTGGTACTGTATAAATCTCTATAGAACTCCTCAGCCACTTCAACCATCTCATCCATATTAGTAATGATATTGCCGGCTTTGTCTCTTAACCCATACATCTGATTCTTGCCAATTCCTAGTTTCTTCTTCACTGTTTTAGGCTTCCTCCGTTCCTGAGAGCATGTTCGATTCTATCCATATTATACTTCCTTATGTCAGCTGTCTTACGCTTGTTGATTAACTTCGAAAGTTCTGCCAGTTCTATTCTAGCTGTAGGGTTAGATGCTTTCATACATTGGCGTTTCTTGATCAGATATTTCGTCTCCTGCGATAGTTTGCTGGTATCCTGCCTAACGGAGTTACCACCGACTTCCATTGCACACTCCTTAATGATGTCCACAAGATTGTCGTTCATTGCTTCAACACTAAGGTCCTCTTCCTGAGTTAAAGCTGAATACCTGTTCTGTAGCTTGATCTGGAATTCCTCTATTTTCCCTCTTACTGCTAACTCATTGATCGGCTTCTTATGTACCAGTTTCTTCCGTTCCCTCCCTCAGGTCTAGGCTAATTCGAGTTCTTACCATCCTGTGGTCACTGCAGCGCACCTTGCCGAGCACGTCCACATCTTGTATGATGCCAGGGTTAGCGCAGAGTATGAAGTCTATTTCATTTCTAGTCTCGCCGTTCGGGCTCCTCCACGTCCACTTTCGGCTATCCCGCTTGCGGAAGAAGGTATTCATTATCCTCATATTATTCTGTTCCGCAAACTCTACTAATAACTCTCCCCTGCTATTCCTAGTGCCTATGCCATATTCCCCCACTGCCTTGTCTCCAGCCTGCTTCTTGCCTACCTTGGCATTAAAGTCGTCCATTAGTATAGTGTATTTAGTTTTCACTCTAGCCAGTGCCGATTCCACGTCTTCATAGAAGCTTTCGACTAACGTAAAACCCCATAATTAAAGCTGCATATTTGGTGCCAATAAATGGACGCGCTTTAAAACTATGTGGAACAGGAATTCGTCACATACGCGTAAATTCCATAACATTAAATAGGCGCTGGGCTTTTCTATGGTACGTTGAGCTTCTCCGCCCTCTGTAAGCGCGCAGCATCACGAAGCCTGCGCGTTTTCGGCTCCGCCCGCCTACGTAGTGGATTTCCGCACCCAACTTCTGCGTCACATGGCGGCGGAGGTCGCGGTGAATGAGCGGCACCGCGGTGCGCAGACGCCGCTTCGTTTCACATGCTCCGTTTTGGCGCGACGCGTGCCGTTGGGATGCACAATGTTGCTTGAGGAAAGCGCCCTTGAGCCGCGGCTTGCGGCGCTCTTCGATAGCTGCTCCTTGCTCTACATTTCCGTGATTTGGCACCCTTGAGCTGCGGATCTATTCGGTGTATTCAGTTAGTTCTGCACTTTCACGCTTCTAAACCTCGCAGAAAATAAACATGCTCTATGTCGAACTGCTAAAACTAATTTTTATTGACATGCATGTCATTTTTAGATTTTTGTATAGGCAACCGCGTAAAAGTCTTGCTAAATACACGCACACAGTCACATGGAAACAAAGAAATTGGTTGTTCGCATTTACGGGACTTCGACTTGAAGCACGTGCACGTCTGTCAGCCGATCTTCTTTTCGAATGGCATGAGGCGTTCGGGCGCCGTCTAAGCCACCGGGACGCAAGATACCTATGGACGGCTTGCAAAAAAGCTTGCGTCACTTTTCGCTTTTAAGCATTCTAGTAGAACAGCGACAGAACGGCCCTTGTGACCATTTAACGTGGCCATTTAACTGAAGAAACAGAACAAAACAAAACTACGAACATGCTAGCTCGGCGTTTTAAAGAAGGAAAAAAAAACTACATGCGCTGCGAACGAGCAGTATGGAGTACTGTTTCATCCCGTCTGTCCGGACGCATATTGAATTACCTTCAAAGAAAAGAGGGAAAGAAGCAGCATGTGCGAGCAATTTGGCTCCATAGAATGGAACTCGAAAACGACACATGGAAACAATTGGCACTTTCGGGGCACCGACGGACATGGCTTATTCGAGAGACGCCGACTTATACATTATGGAAGTATGCGTCACTTCATACGATGAGTACCTTCAAGCTGAGATCGTAATTTGTCCCCAAAGAATCTTCCTCTTTGTTGCGAAAGTCCTTTATTTTAGCATCCCAACCATGCACACTCTGCACAACTAGAGTGATGAGCAGCTAGTTGAAAACAGTGCGAAATATTGCAAACTGACAGCGGACATGGCCTGCTTGAAACGTCGGCTCGAGCGGGCGAGTTCCCCGCGCTTTCGACACTCCCCTCTCCCGTGACCTTAACGTCACTTCTCACGGGTGCTCCGCCACTGGTTGCGCTCTCACCGCTCGTGAATTTTTCCAAATGTCTCGCTCAGAATCGCAGCTGCGCGCCGCTTGGAAAACTGGTTTGGGGAAAGGAGGCTTGCTCACGTGACTGCCACCACGCCGTTTCCGGTCCAAAATCAATTTTGTGGAAAACAGGCTTTAGGCGCCCGTTCCTGCAGCGAGCGTCTGCGCCTTACCTCGTAACCGAGTGAACGAGAACCGCGAAGGATGAAAGACAACTCGGAGAGCTGCGGGAGATGAAGCACAGCGATAGCGAAGAAAGCGCGAGGAGGAAAGAGGAGGAAGATGGCGCAGCGGAACCGTGAGGCGGAAAGCTAAGGTGGAGGGTAGAGCAAAAGCCTGAGTGGAAAAGCGTAGTTTCGGGCAAAACGGGCTGTGCGGCGACGATGGGTGCAAGATGGCACCAGAATAGCGCGCGTCTTTTGTATGGAAACAAGGCGCTGCACGAGTGGAGGTCTGTCTGCGGCGGCTGTTGTGAATCGCAGCCACGCGTCACCTACGCGCTGCCTCTCAAATAGAAGTGAATTCTGGGGTTTTACGTGCCGAAACAACGATTTGATTTCGAGGGACACCGGATTAATTTTGAATACCAGGGGATCTTTGATACCAGGGGTATTTGATACCCCTGGTATCAGGGGTATCAAATATTTGATATATCAAAATTTTCAAGATTTTCAAAATATATCAAAAATTTGATTTGAATTTTGATACCAGGGGTCCCCTACTGCACGTGTCCCGTGCAGTGGGGGACCCCCACTGCACGGGACACGGGTGGCACAAAGCTCACCTTGACTGCAAGTTTTCGCTAAGAGCCCGGACCAAACATGGCTATCGACTAAAACTTTCCGTGGGGCAATCGACGGTCGCACCACAGTGTCACAAAACGGCAATGCCCAAAATCACGTCGTGCGTCGATCGGGAATAATTACAGATTCCGTCGCGGGAACTCCATCAGCCAGGGATGCTTCAGCACTCTACACACAAATAAGACGCAACGACTCGCCGCTGACTCCTCATAACGTTGCAGCCTGGTGTCCCACCGAAATACAAATTTGCGCCCTAAGAGATCTTTAAAAGCGAGACTCGTTACAGATACAATTGCTCCGTTATTCGCTAAAGCCTTTACAGAAACACCGTCAACAAGTACATGCACGTTGTTCTCAATCATGAAACTGCAGGGGGTGATTCTGTCAACAGCGTGTGTCGAGCGACCTCACCCCCATCGGCCGCGCTAGCTAGTTCTGTGGTCGCGAAGGCCAGGCGGAGCGGCGATGGAGATCGAGGTAAACGGGTTGCACGAGATGATGGCAGGGGTGTCAAGCTACTGTCAGATGCCGGCGAGCGACTCCGAATGCTTCTCTGCCAGTAGTGGATACCGGGCGGAGCGCCACCTGACCAAGAGGTGATGTGCGGCAGTTGAGCTGTCCTCATGGGAAACGTGGTCCTCGTTGAATACCTGGATCGACCATTCTATGTTGTTGGGTGGCGATTGCGAAACCTCCCTATGTGGCCCGTGACACCGTATTGGAAACACAGCGGCAGAGGCCACACATTTCTATGTTTATCAATGTGATCGGGAACGTTTGTATCGACCGCACAGCTAGCACGTGGGTCACAACAGGCTAGGCATCAGCTGCCGGGAGGTTGTGTGTGCCGCGAGCGCGTTGGTTGTAATCAGTATCTTGGTAGCTCCTGGTGCCTATCATCAGTGCGCAGATCTACGCTCAACAGCCGCTGCGTGAGCCATCCGTTATCATGCGATCGAAACGGTCGTGTTTCTCATCTCGTATGGTGAGTACGCGCCAGTGATGCCGGGTGTGCGACAGAACATCGCTTCTCGATGGAGCAACTCCTCCGAACAATCTGTCGTATCATTGATGGAAGGTTAATACTCTATCCCTTATCAACACTCGCCGCCTTTGTGATGTTAGCCAAGCGACCAAACTATGGTGTTATCCACAGCATCTTCAGCGCTTCAACTGTTCTGCAGTGACCAATGACGTCAGACACGGAATGCAAGCTTTCTTTGCCGATAAAAAAATTGTAGACGTCTTCAGCTACTCCTTTCAACAAATGTCCAACTTTATCATCTTCAGACTTTCAAGAGTTGACCATTTTACACAGCTTTAGCTCTTCCATGTAAGTACAAGTAGTACCGGTTTCGCCGGGAACCTGGGCCCTTTGCTGAAACGTCAGTTCAACGCGTTTCTTTTTTTTTTTTTACAATGGAGTTTCCGAAACACGCTTTGAGCACCTGGACGATAAGCTCCCATGAAATGAGTGTGTCTTCATGGCTCTCGTACCAGATGAGCGCTATGTCATTAAGGGAAAACACGGCATTGGACAATTGCGCGGTAGAGTTCCAACCGCTAGACTGGGTCACACTTCGGTAGCGTGTGAGCCATTTCTCCACCACTTCTCCGGCTTTTCCTCCGAGTGGCATCCCGGTAGTACTGCCACGAAACACCAGGCGCTGACCTAGGCGTGTGGACTGAGTATTCACGAATCTGGCAACCTACGTTTGTGTAATCTACGTTTGTGCAATTCGCACCTCAGGCACTCGACGCCGTATCATCCACAAACCGACGGCCTCACTGAACGCACTAATCGAACGATCACCAATATGCTTTCTGTGTATGTTGCGTCCGCTTACAAGAATTGGGATGAAGCTCTACCGTTTATTACTTATGCATAAAACACTGCCAAACATGACGCAACCGACTAGACCCCCTTCCTTTTATATGCTTGCCCGCGCCTGTATACGCTTGACACAGTCCTCGCTTTTTATCACCACGACAGTCCTACGGTCGCCGATACACTATGCCTCCCTGAAGAGCCTCGGCGACTTGCGCGTGTGCGGATTTTGGCTTGGCAAGAAAATTCCAAATCACACTACGACGCATGACATCGGCCTGTCGCATACCGTCGGGTGATCTCGTTTGGCTTTAGACTCCAACATGGTAGCGCAGTCTTGCCAAAAGCTGCTGACAAAGTACGATGTGCCATATGATGTCATCGACAAGATCAATGAAGTGACCTACACTCTCGTACGTCTCACGAACACTGATGTACGTTCTGCTAGGACACAAGCGGCACATGTCGCCAGTATGGACAGCTGGGCTAGTTGGTTATGATTAGCATTGTGAAACATAGTTCCAGCGCACATTTGAACAAGGACGAGGCGAGAAAGACAACACTCGTGTTGTATTTCTCGCCTCGTCCTTGTTCAAATGTGCGCTGGAACTATGTTTCACAATGCCATGTCGCCAGGTTTAAATCGGACACGCCACGACAAGCCAGTTGACTCTCTCAGTGGGCTTTGTCTGCGAGGAGAGGTATGCTGCTTCCAAGTGCTTAAAAGGGATGCGGAGGTAGGAAGGAAAAGAAGAGGAGAACGGCGACTGTGCAGCGGCCATTCCTGTTGTTCGTAGCCTGCTGTTGCTGCTGTTCAAGGCGTAAATAAATCTTTTTCTGTGCTCGTAACAATATCTCTGTTTTGCTTTCTTACAATCTATGTCTTTTTTTTCTCTGCGCGTGTCTGAGTGTTCTTTATGGGTACGTTAAATAAGCGATTGATAAAGAATGTCATCCTAGCATTCGGCATCATCGCACGAACCTTTGCCGATGGTGACAGTATTACGACAGATTCTTTAAGCACATTATATAAATTTGAGACTCAGGGGTACAAAACACACATACATGGGGAGAAAAGGCGCGTTATAATACACTGGTAAGTCTTCTTCTACACTAGGTAATCCAAAACCTCGGCATTCAGAGCACCACTTTCTTCCTGCGAGGCGACGTTGACGCAGAGAATGGCGAGGTCGCCAGCAATTTTCTAGCATTCAGGCGGTGACCTTCCCGGTAGGCAGGCAAGCAGGCCATCGCTTGAGATAATTCGTTTTAGCTGATGTCGTCTGGGAAGTTCAGCGGAAAATTGAGGAGGAAAAGAGTCTCCGGGAAATCGACACACACTGTAGGTGGACAGCGTTTCTCGGTAAGAATAGTATTTCTCGTAAAGTGATTTCGCAATCGGAGAGCGTCTGCGTCTCCCAATGGACCGCTCGCGAGTGCTTCCAGAGAAGTGCGTACGTGCGTGCGCCTGGGTTAACGGCAACGCAAAAACAGGTCTTCCGAAACGAGATCAACTTATCTACTCAGTGGAGACAGTCCTTTCAGATCGATTACGACGAAAGCTTAGCGAGAGAATTTCTTTCAGGCGAGCCAATCCATACGGAAACTGACTGCACAAAGAGAGTTAGAGCTCTTAGCTTCCGAGACTTAATCCACAAGGCACAAATTGGCTCATGATATAGATTTAAAAAGCGAACAAGGAAACTGTGGCAGATGGTACCCTTTAACAACAGTCGCGTTTTTTTTAAAGCAAATTTATGATACTCTCAGACTTGCGCACGGGAACGCAGTGTTTAAAATGTAATTTTTCGTTATTCTTGTTTTCCATTTAACATAGTTGGGAGCTCACTAGAGCCGGTTCTGTAGTTCATATCTAAGAAAAATTCAAAATTCTATCACGAGCTGTCCATGGCTGGCTTTTTTTTTACATTTTGGTTTGTTTGAGTCTCCGTAAAGAGAACGAGTCATACGTTCCACGTGACTCACTTATATCAAGTCCTAAATTTGGTCTCAACCATTCGAACGCTTGCCGGAGCAGTGGCTTTAATCACAGAGGGAAAGAAGGAGCCCAAACACAGGCACTTTTATGATTGAAGCAACGAAAGCGTGCTCTACAGAAGCATGGTGCAACCGTGGGCAACTGCTGTTGCCTGTCCGAGTGCCAAACCAACGTGTTGCGCATGTTCTGTCCCGTGTGATTTTTAAGTTCACCTAATAGTTTTCCTCATCATTCTTGTGTTTGGTCTGGTTCTCATGCCAGTCAGGCGGTCGCGCAGAGGCCGGCAGGCGTCTTGACAGTGACGCATGCGTGCTAATTACCAGCCTTGTCTGGTCCCGTAGTTCGCCGAAAAATCGGACAGAATCAGGTTATAAATGTGAGCAAGAACAGTACAAATGATGTGAAGGACATGCTTTACAGGCCTAATTTGAATGCCATCTGTGCCCTGAGACTTGCTATTCCTGACTGAGCGTATAGAATTCAATACAATTAGTGGGAGTGAGTAAGAATAATTTCGCACTAATGTTTTGAGTAAACGTAGCATCATACCTGCTATTGTATGTTACACTGCAGGGACTTACTTGTTGAACAAAGAAATCATTAAATGCATCGGCTAGTCTTGCGCAGGATAGCTGTTTACCTTGACGCTCAAGGTTACCAGGAAGACTGTGGGATTTAACAGGACGTAGCAGGGAGGTTAAATTTCTCCATGTCACATCTTATAGCATAGTCCCAGGTTCTGAAAACAAGTCTTGAAGATATAAGTCTTTAGCTGTTCTCAGCTTGCTTGTAAGTTGACTTCGTCGGTATGACTTAGATTATGCAAAAATAGCTGGATTTTTATGATTAACAAAACGGGCTTACAGGGCACTTTTATGCGTGTACAGTTTTGAAAGCTTTTAGACTTTTTCAATCGAAAATGCTCGCGGTACATATGTTTTTAAAAGTAATGATCAACGCGGAGTATGCAATTTCACAGTTGTTTAAATTTAGAATTTGTTCCACTGCTGCAGACTAACGGAGCTGCGAAAATCTACTAGAGAACGTGGTATTATGTCTTGAATACAGTGAACTGGTGCGCTCTTCTTTATGAAACGGCAGGTACTGCCGATTAACATAAATATGCCTAAATTATCGCTAATATCTGTATTAATAACATATCCTATAACGTCATCAAAATCAACCTTTGTAATAAAGACGTCTCACACCGTGGCAGCTTCGTAAGTAAAACGTGTTCGCGCTGTAATTACATTGCTAAGATTGTCTGCAATCATCACGTTTTTATTTATTTTTTTTATTTTATTTATTTATTTACACTGCAGGCCAACATACTGGCCCATGCAGGAGGGGTAATACAGTTGACAAGGTAATAACAATGCAACAAAGATAATAAAAAATGTATATATACACAGAGCATGAAAATGATGCATCCTATAGCCACGTTACAAAAATCACAATGCTTCCCTTAGCACAGTAACTACAACAAAATAATCGCACATTTGAATTTATAAGTGGATCGCAACGCCGTGACAAACAACAATCGGACACTAAATATAACTAAATACAGAAAATTTCACATATAAAGACGAGAAAAATAGTGAAAAAAATTGTGTTTATGGTTGTGTTATTTTATGTGAAAAATAGTTTTCCGACGCATTTGTGAAGTTCCCCGATTGAAGTACTTCAACAGGGAGAGAATTCCATTCGTTTATAGTACGCGGATAAAAACTATTCATGTGAGATTTTGTTTTAGCAAATTATGGCGTAAGGGAAAAGTTGTGTCTATCTCTTGTTTTTCGTGCATTAAGAGGCGTTACATATTGAGGTATTTGAAGCCCGATTTTTTCATTTATGATGTTATGTAAAAACTGGAGACGACTAACTTTACGCCTGTGTTCTAGTGAAGTGATTTTATTCCTAAGCTTTAGTAAGGACGGGGAATCCTCTCTTTTATATTTTCCAAAGATAAATCTAACGGCCGCCTTCCTTTGTACACGGTCTAAATTCATGATGTCCTTTTTGGTATGAGGATCCCATACAACCGCTTCGTATTCAAGTTTCGATCGCACGAATGTGTTATATGCTAAAATTCTTGTGTTTACCGGTGCCTTTTTAAGTTTCCTTCTCAAGAACCATAATTTCCGCAAAGCGGCTGAACATGTAAGGGAAATATGGTCTGACCAGGAGAATCTGTTAGTGAATGTGACGCCTAAGTATTTGCATAGTTCAACTTCAGTTATTCTTGTGTCGTTTAGAACCTAGGAAAATATACTACGTTCCTTTTTTTCTTGCTACTCGCAGCGAGACTGTTTTATGTACATTTACTCCCATGCCCCAAAGTTTGCACCAACTGGAAATTGCCATGACCGATTTCTGCAAGCATGCGTGATCGTTTCGTGAAGTGATTTTCTTTAAATATGACACAGCCAGCCGCAAATAGATTGACATGCACATCATCGGAGATTGCGTCTATTATATCATTTATAGATCATAAATAAAAGCGATCCTAATACGCTGCCTTGCGGTACGCCTGAAGTTACCTGACGGACGCTTGAGGAACATTTATTAATTTCTACGAACTGCTGCCTGTGTCGGAGATAGGCTTGGATTCATGATATAATATTTAATGGAAGACCAATGCACTCGAGCTTGTAGATTAATTTTCCGTGGGGTACCTTATCGAACGCTTTGCTAAAATCTAAAAAGAGCATGTCAACTTGTCCGGACGAGTCAAGTACTGCAGAGATTTCACGAACGACTGACACAAACTGAGTTGAAGTCGATAATCCCTTTCTGAACCCATGCTGTAGGGGGGATGGGACATTGTGATTTGTCAAATACTGACGAATAAAGCCTGCAACAATGTGCTCTAATAATTTGCTGCATGTGCTTGCAATAGAAACACGACGATAATTTGACACTGTGAGGTGATCGCCCCTTTTATGAATTGGGACAACTCTTACCTTACGCCAATCTGATGGTATCTCTGCTAAATGTAAGGATAACTTGAAAACATATCTGTTAAGAATACACATATCTGTTCCGCATACCTTCGTAAAAACGCATTCGGAAGCTTGTCAGGGCCTGCAGATTTCCTAACGTTGATATTAAGGAGCATTTCCAAGACACCTTCTCGGGAAATCGTTATATCATGCAAGACAGACCTATTTGCATTGGACCGTGCGAAATCATCTAGGTCCGAGAATACACTGCCGAAATAATCATCAAAATGCTGAGCAATCATGTGGGCGTCTTCAATAATTTTACCACTAATGTTTATTTTATATTCTGCCTCTTCTGACTGACTTAAAAAGCGCCAAAACTTTTCTGGAGCATTTGAAATGAAATCAGCAAGACTATGACTGAAGAATCTTTCTCGCACAGCTTCCACTTTTCCCAGTAATTCATTCTTTAATTGTGTCACTTGCGAGCTCCTTGTTTTTTTTATGTTTTCGTTTCATTCTTTTCAGCTTCCGCCTAGTTTGGATGATATCTCTGTTGATCCAATGGTTTGATGGACGTTTCTTGACCTCCTTCTATGGAATAAATCTTTCAATACAATAAGTAACAGTCTCCCTGAACATTTGCCATGAAAGCTCGACATCATCCTGGACAATGTTAAGGTGCAGGTCCAAGTAATCAATAATCGATTCATCATCTGCTTTAGCATAATCCCTAATCTGCATGTCTTTTCGGGGTAGTCTGACATTATTCACGCTCATCGATGACGAAAAAGAAATCAGTTTATGGTCGGAAATGCCAGTTTCAATTTCGACGGTTCCTTCACCAAAAACTTCGCTGAGGAATAAGAGGTCAAGAATATTCCCTCCCCGAGTACATACACTGACAACCTGCTGAAGACTGAAAGTTAGCATGATATTATTGAGTAAGTCAGAGGTAAGACTGTGTCAATAACTCCAATTTTGCCATTCTATTTGTGGGAGAATAAGATCACCAGTAATTATTAAGTTTTTTCCTCTATACTTCTAAAGGTGATCATATAACCGTTGTATAAAGTGATCATCAGCATTTGGTGCCCGATACACAGAACATAATATGAATGGCACACCCCAAACAGAGACACTCAAAAACAAACTTTCATGATTATCTATCTGATCTAATTCCCTTACAACAACACTATTCTTTGCAATAACTGCGACGCCACCACCTCGGGAGGACCTATCTTTTCTAAACAGCTGGTGGTTTGGCGAAACGAGTTCATCATCATATACCCCGTCGTGCAACCAAGTTTCTGATATACCACACACATGAGGATCGTATACCAGTAAAATATCTTGCAGTTTCTCTATTTTGTTGACTATTTATTTATTTATTCATTCATATACCCTAAAGGCCCATTCGGGCATTACATGGGGGGGGCAGCCAGTTACAATTACAAAACGTGTAGAAAAAGAACATTGGTAAGATACAGTGACAGTGACATAATTATAATATACAGAAAGAATAACATACGCAAGTAGGCACTCAATACAGAAATAATCACACGTTTAGGAAAACCTCCAACTTGTTAACAAAAACATCATGGTTAATGGCAGATACAATGTCCCTCGGTAGTCTATTCCAATGATATATTGCCAAAAGTAATGGTGAATGACGGTACAGATTAGTGCGAGCAAAAAGGGGTTGCACTTTAAATGGGTGATCAAAACGCTGAAAAATAGTATGAGCTGCATTGATGTAAGATTCGCGGAACGCGGATCTACTATGATAAAGCGCTTGAAAATGTGATAACAAAGTTATTAGTCGGCGGTTTTGAAGAGAGGGCAATGAAAGTGATTCCTTGATGGCCTTAACACTGTGGGCATTTAGTGAAAGCAGCCGAAACTGCTTCGACTGTGACTGCTAGTTGGTGTGGTTTGGTCGCAATTCTGCGCTCTCTTTTTTCTTTGCAATGAGTCTCCGTGCGTGCTGTACGTCATCCCAAAAGAAAAAGTCGTCATCAACGCGCATCTTATCACGAATAAGCCTCACTTTTCTTCCGTTGTCTCTTTTTTCTTCCGCACTGCTCCAAAGCAGACGGCGCTTGCGCAACGTGTCTGCACAATAATCGTTTTGCGACGATATGCCTGTGCCCTTCAATTTGCGTGCGTTTTTCAAGAGCGCTTGTTTTTCAGAATAATCCTGTAAGAACGCAATGACTGGCCTTCGTGTGGGTGCGTTCCCAAGTCTGTGAATTCGCGCCACAGGTGTACAGTTTATTCCTAACTTATCTTGAAAGAAATCCCGGACAACCTTATTCCGGACTACCGCTTCTGTTTCATTCGGATCCTCAAAAATTCCAAAAACTACCAAATTCGAACGGCGGCTGCGGTTTTCCAAATCAATAAGTGTTTCTTGTTGCGTTTTAAGTATTTCCTGTATTGCAGTCACAGTCGCATTTACTTCTTCGTTCTCGTGGTTTTTTGCTTTTAATTCAATCATACTGCCTTCTAAGTTGTTCAAACGCTTTTCAAAACCATGTATGGCTTTTCCGTTGACTCAAGGCGTTCTTTCAAAGAAGCAATGTCTTCTCTAATTGCCTGTTGACCACCTATTAATGACTGGAACATTTCCTCGACGGTTGGACCCGAGTTCTCTTCTATATCGTCGCCACATACTAAGAGCTTGCAAGAATTCGAACACTCATATGCAATGCTCATACACACAGGTGGGCATGGCAGTAGAATCAGAAATCTATCATCGCTGCGTATTGTATTATTGTAATTAACCTGTACAAGAAGAACGAGACGCATAGTCAGCGATGTGCGCCTTGCGCTTTCGCCATGCCCACTGGCAAATCCATCGTTCCGTGCTGCCTTTATAGGAATTAAATCCGTTGACGTCAGGAACCCGTGACTTGTAATCGCTGCATCATGCGTGTATGAAGGGACGCATGCAGCTTCACCGTCGATGTCGCATGTTATCTCTGTTGTACACGGCTTGACTGAAGGCGCAGTAACGGAGCTGGCGGATGACAGGAACACATCCTGTACAAGAAGAACAAAACGCATAGTCAACGATGTGCGCCTTGCGCTTTCGCCGTGCCCACTGGCAAGTCCATCGTTCGGTGCTGCCTTTATAGGAGTTGAATGCGCTTATGTCAGGAAGCCGTGACTTGTAATCGCTGCATCATCCATGTATGAAGGGATGCATGCAGCTACACCGTCGATGTCGCATGTTGTCTCTGTTGTACACGGCTTGACCTATCCTCAAGGATCCTGAAAAAAGTCCTGAAATTCTTGCCTATAGTGCGTGTGCGTAAGCATGTCCACGTTCCACTCACCTTCAAGAAAAAAATTTTACAAAATTTCCTTCTACAACTTGATTGAAAAGTTTTCCAGTGAAAGAAATTCATTAAAATCACCGAAGGGTAGGCGGTAGATCACACACAAAAATATATTGTCGCGGTTGCACAGTGTAAGTGCTTCAATACCTGTACCCGTAATGCAGAACACGTCCACAGTTTCACGTATGATGCCTTCCTTTACAAGAATAGCCTGACCGCCTCCGGGTTTATCTTCACGATTTCTATAAAAAAACACCTGTGTTGTCTTAGTGCATCTTGCTTCTGTTAGCATTATTGCCGTAAAAGGCACATTTATGCTTTCCAGGAGCATACCCATTTCATCTCTTTATTTTCCCAAGGAAACATTTTGGTGAAAAAGTTAGTGATGGTCTTTTTGTTTTCACCAAGACGTTAACATCGTTTAATAAAAAACCCATACCTGTAACATAACACACAAGTAAAAGGACTTACTTACTTAACAAAACGCCGTTTTATGGACTGAAGCACAAAAGTAACTAGAACGGCAATGCAATTCCCCGCAAAGTTCAGGAATTCATATCTGGAAACAGGTGCCATCCTGAGGATTCGTTCCAAGTGTATTTGCCTTGCGAACTCCCACGCTCACCCGCCGTGCTTGCTCAGTGG
The DNA here is from genome assembly GCF_038994185.2 of Dermacentor albipictus. Lineage (NCBI taxonomy): Eukaryota > Metazoa > Arthropoda > Arachnida > Ixodida > Ixodidae > Dermacentor > Dermacentor albipictus. The sequence continues at coordinate 306,207,382 of NC_091821.1, forward strand.
CTACGGTGTTGGGCTGCTGAGCACGAGGTCGCGGAATCGAATCCCGGCCACGGTGGCCGCATTTCGATAGGGGCGAAGTGCGAAAACACCCGTGTTGTAGCAGTTGCATCCTCAAGCACGCATCTAAGCAAACTTCCTTGGTTTCACAGCCTAGCTGCATCGGCTGTCCCTTGGATAGCTGCGGTGACTACCTGGCTGGTCATCCTTGCATCGTACACGTGCCTGCGCGGCACTGACTACCCTCATAGAGAAAGGGATTGAACAAGAGCGGACACTCGGCGAAAATTGGAAACAGGAAACACGTCACGCTATACTTTTAACATCGACGGATTGGGGCCGCGAGCATCGAGAAAAAGAAGAATGTGAAATGAGATTAACAGAAATTGTTTTATTTTTTTTTATTCTTTCCCGAAAAAATTAAAAATATCTGCGTATAAATTAAGTTAAACTTTGCGGCTTACTTTCGTTGCCTAGCGACAGGTGAACTGGCGAATGACGAGCCAAATGTTTACGTCATTCGTCAGACTCACCGCCGAAGCGAGAGAGAGCGGCCGCGCATCTGAGCGTTGGACTGCTCGGGCGCCCGTCTGCCTGTTTTTCTATTTTGGTATTTAGCCTGGTTTGGTGGCCTCCCTAGCCTCCCGGCGAATTATTGCGTTCATTCGGAACTTCGACAAGGCAGCACTGCACTACTGGACTACGGCAAGGTGAGAAACTTTGTTCGACAGTCTGCGACGCACTTCAAGCAATTAGGCTTACTGCGCGGCAACTAGGCTAGACTTGTGACGCAGTTAGCGAAAAACAGCGTGGCCGTCGTGGAGCAGTTCATTTGAAATAAAGAATCGCACTGGGAGATGTTTGCGACGCTTCCTATAAGCCCCAATATTGTTTGAACTAATTTCGGTAGTTTTTGGGCACGCTATTCGCACAGGGTGCTGTGACGCAGTTTCGCGTGTACTGAATTTTACTGTGACAAGTTTTGGCGCTGTCTCTGACTGCCAACATTATTGAAACTAATTTCATAGCTTCTTGGGCTACCTTTCGAGCGCAGTGGGCGCGCCTGGCGCTGTGACTCGGTTAGCGAAAATCAGCTCGGCCGTGGTGCGCGGTTTCGCGCTTTAATGCACTGACAAGTTCATGGCGCTTTTCTTTCTCTGACGCCCAACATTGTTGAAAATTATTTTCGATACTTTTATGTTATGAGGCGCGCTCGCCGCGCCTGTTGTGACGCAGCGATAAGCAGCTCGGCCGTGGTGACAGTTTGGCGCGTACTGAATCTTATTCCGACAAATGTTTCGCAATTTTTATGTCCCCGCAACAATTTAAGCCTTCTTTCGGTACCCACGCTTGTCGAAAACGCGACGAGCAATCGTCAAGAGTGATAACACGGGAGTGCGTTGCTTGAGCCTGCAGAACGCGCAAGAGATAAGCCAAGGAGCTCAAACGCCAGAAACTAGTAACTCGAAAATTCTGTCTTCTGAACGGCACTCACGCATTTTGTCTTGAGTGCGAGTAGAAGGAATTCTGCGAGCGTCCAGCATGCTTTGATTGAGAGCCTGTGTTCTGGCCACCTCTGCATTCGTAGCGTACTATCGCGTCGGTTGTAGCCAGTTCGCGAAACGCGCCGTTGCCCGCGCATTCGTGCTATTAAAGTGCAGGAAATAAGTATTGGGAAGAGGGGAATGCTTGGAATTAGAATGTGTTTGTGGTATGTACGGTATTGCTTGGGATGAGTCGGGTATTTTCTACTCCGTGTGTGTAAACACCAACTGCTTTTGTTCGTAATGCCGCCCACTCAACACTTTCGCACGCTTCGTCTCTAGAGGCATTATGTTTAGATGTTAATACCAAAATAACGCTTGTAATTTTTTCAGCTCACATCGTCTCGTGGAGCTTCCTGCGGAAACTACTGCTGCTTACCTGGTGCCACAACGCTGGACGAATGCACAAAGCCCGCGACGAGCATTTACAAAGAATAAAATAAACGTTAATTTTTCCACATTTCACAAGGTGTCTTGCGTCTTTATGAAATTGCACGTGTCACATATTCAATGGAGGCTTGTGAAGATCGTTCGCAATCAATTTTACTTTAATAAATATTTCTTTGCAAATTATTTTATTATAAAAAATATGTAAATAAATATTTGGTGCAAAAGCAAAAAACAAAACAAAAACGGAGCCGGCGTGACGCGCACCAGCTAGAATTCAAAACGCGCGCGCACAAAACCGAAACCGGAAGTGTGCTTCAGGTTTTAACATCCACGGCTTGGTGCGCTGCAGTCAATTCGGCCGCTGGGCTCTATGGGAGTGTCCGCTCTTGTATTACTTTCTCTATGCTACCCTGCTGATCTCGGCGTGCACTCCGCTGAAACCAGCCCCAAACTGCACTCTACGCAGTCCGGATGCCTGCCATAAAAGCCATCCCGACGAGAGCATCACTGTTGTAGCAGCAGCAGTTGCATTATCAAGCACGCATCTAAGCAAACTTCCTTCGTTTCAGAGGTCGGTTGCTTTTATTACTCTCGATATTCCTTTTTAGAATTTCTCAAGTCCTGCAACTGCTGCTGCTACTGTTGTTGCTGCTATCGTTTTTCCCTGCTTCTGTGCTCGCATTGTGTTCACTATTTAGCCGTCCTCGTAATACCAACAAATGCTGAACTTTGTAAGCGAATGGAAGAGCTAGAAGCTATATTCAAACATCGGTTGAATGAATTAGTCGACCAGCTTATTATTAGCATACAAACTAAGCTTCAGGACGCAGGATTAGACGTCGGTGCAATGAGAACTGAAGTTGGTCGCATGGATGACAGCCTAAAGCTTCTAAGCGAAGTAGTCGAGTCAACCCGACCTCAATAGCTTGAGTTATCTGTGGCAAACCGCGTTCTGAAAGCAGAAAATGACGCCCTTCAAAGGAAATTCGCTGATCTTGAGCAATACTCGAGATTAAATAACTTAGAAATAAAGGGGGTGCCCTGTACCCAAGGGGAGGATTGTACCGCAATCCTGACTGCCATCGCCGACAAAATTAACTGCAGTCTTAGCCACAAATGTCAACACAGTTCATCGCGTACCAGCAAAGTCTGGTCAAAAGAATATAATCGTGCAGTTTTGCTCGGCTGTTTTCCACTGTTTACGTTTCCACTAGTCCAGCCCATGTCACCCTGCACAGCTTCATTTGTAGTCTTCCCGTGAACGTCCAATGCGAAGCGACCCACTGACCTTTGGTTCCCATCGAGTCCTGATTGTACCCTTGATTTGAAGCAAACAACCGCATTTCCGAAAGTTAGTCCTGGAACGATTACACCTTTCCACATACCTCGGAGCACCTCGTAGCTATTGTATCCCCATAGCACTCTGTGCTTTTATGGCTGCATTTCTCTTCTCCTTCACCGTTATTGTTTTTTTCCTGTGTTTCCATATATCTATTGCCTTCGTTTATCCATATTCCAAGGTATTTATATTCTGTTACCTGAGATATTTCCTGGCCATGTATCGCCACTGTCCGTTCACTGTTTTCATTGAATACCATAACACCTGATTTTCTAGCACTAAATTTCAAACCAAAATTGTTGCCTTCCTGTCCACAGATATTAGCCAGACGTTGCAAATCACTTTGCTTGCTTATCCAGCAACACAATGTCGTCCGCATAAAATAAACCTGGATGCTGCTGCTGCTCTACTACTGTACCCGCCTGTTTGTATGAGGTATTAAACCAGGCATTACTTCATTCCAGTGCCCTCTCCATCCTCAGCATGTACATCATAAACAGCAGTGGGGATAAAGGGCACCCCTGCCTCAGTCCCTTGTTCATATGAACTTTCTCCTCGTTCCTCATCCCTTCCTATTCAACGCAAACAGTATTTTGTAGGTAAATCTCTCTCAAAATCTGTAGACAATCGTCACCTAAGCCTTCCCTTTACAGAATATCCCACAAAATGTAGCGGTCTAGGTTGTCATAGGCTCCGGTAATGTCTTAACAGGCCCCATATAACGGTCTGCTGTCTTGTTTTGGTATTTCAATACACTGAGTAAGAACGAGTAAGTTATCATCTAAACGCCTACCCATTCTGAAGCCATTCTGAAGTTCTCCCAAAATGCCATTGTTCTCTGCCCATGCTTGAAGCTTTTATTTGATTTCCTGCATTGCTAGCCTGTATATTACCGATGTAATGGTCAACGCTATATACGAGGGAATTCTATCTATTTCCCCCTTATCTTTAAAAATTGAATTCATTCTACTTTGTCGCCAACTATCGGGTCTTCTTGGTCCTAATTCATTAATCAGCCTAACGGAAACCTTGTTTAGCCCTGTGGCTGTGCGCTTAGGAATTTTCTCTTCGGCTTTCTTCCAGTTGAAATTTGTCGGCACCGGCTCCTTTTCCGCCTTGGTCTCTTTCTTGCTCTTTTTTTCTTCAAATACAACCTCGGCATTGCCTTGGAAAGATTCGGCTGCTATTTTTCGGATGTAATTTATTGCGGGTTCTCCTTCCAGTCTGTTTTCATATTCATCTAGGATATGTTGTATTGTTGCTGACTTCCTGCCTAATAATATTACGTGGTTCCAAAATATTCTAGGTGCGGCCTTCTTTTTCTCACATATTTCGGACAACCAACGTTCACTTTCACCTTTTAGCTTTGCTTCCACCAGTATTTGAACCATATACTTTTTCTCCCGGTATATTTCCCATTTACTGGCTACTTCAACCTGCGGCAACTGCGCTTTCTTTGCCTGCCTGTGCTCTCGGGATACTTTCTGTCGTTCGGTGATCGCTTCTCGAATCTCCCTGTTCCACCAGCTTTTCGGCTTCCTTTTTCCTTTCTAACGAACATGTTGTTTCGCATTACGTATTTCTGTCGTTATTACACTTACAAGCTCACTATATTGCCACTGTTTCTTTTTTTGTCATTTGCTTCGCTCTGGACGCGCGGCGCCACCTAGCGCCACCCTCGTGACGTCCTTTGCATGGCCTTTGAGAATGCACGACCTCCGAGCTTGTGCGTACGACTCATGTGCTGCAGCCGGGCTCCTCTTTCGGGCTTCCCTTCGGACATGCTGCGCCATCTAGCGGCGTGTCCGTAAAAGACGGATGTAGTCTCCGAGATGCGTGGCATTCCGGTGTGCCCGTATCCCTCCCCCACAACGGGCATTCGTGGCGCAGCTAGATAAAGCGTCAAAGCACCAAGCTGCTTTGCTTGAGGAACACGTGTGACGCAGGTTCAACGGGATAAATTTTGAAGGATTTTAGACAATGCTACCTTCGGGATCGGCCTACATATTCATACTGAACTATCTTCGAGAATGGCCCCCGAAAACTTTTGCATAGGTTATGTTATAGCGAGAAAGAAAACTGGTCTAACAATGCCAAGAACGCTATTGGCATTAAAAACTCATCGTGTGTCACGACATATATCGCTAACAAAAGCAAATTGAAAGTTTACCCCTAAATGTGATCCACTTATGCGCAGATGGCAGAATCACCTGACAGTGAAAGTGAAAATGACAGTGAAAAGTTTAAGTGATATTTCTCAGCGAATATTTTTATTGAACTACGGGCTAGGTGCAAATTGGCAGCGTCCTATTGAATATTTAGTACCACGGTATTTAAATTGTGATTATTTTCCTTGTTAAACGGTCGTGTGGGCCTCTCCAGATTACGAAACCAGTGGTGTCATGGCGACCACTTTCATTTCTGCTGTTCTTGCTACATGCACGCATACCTGACTTTTCTCAAATGTGCACGCTCGCCCACATGTAATGTTATGTGTTCAGAAAGACTTGGAGAAATTCAGTGCTTGCTGCCTCAACTCGGCCATCCCCTGTTGTGGCCATGGAGAACCAACGACCCTCAGAGAGATGTCAAGTATTTTAATCAGTGGCTTTTGCTAGATAAATACGTATCTCGATGGGGGTGAAATTCGAAAACACCCGTGTACAAATTTCAGTGCACGTTAAAGAACCCCAGGTGGTCCAACTTTCCGGAGTCCCCCACTACGGCGTGCCTCATAATCAGATCGTGGTTTCGGCGCGTAAAACCCCATAAATAATTTTTTTTTTTATATAGACACGTACGCACACCGTTTCATACGTTCGTGTCTATGAGACACGAACGATAATTAGACAGGGTCGTACAGTCACGAAAGGCGCTGTCCTGCCACAAAAATATGGAATTACTGTAGATCGCTTGATTTATTTATCTTTTATTTATTTATTTATTTATTTATTTATTTATTTATTTATTTATTTATATATATACTATTTCTTTTCTTATTTCCTTATCTATCACCTGTCGATCAGCTTGGTGACATCATTGAAGCCTTGTAATTCGAGCAGGTTCCGTACTCCCTTACTCATGTTCCTAAATGTATCTGCTTTTCATTGAAATCGATCAAAAAGAAATCCTCAAAGCACGAAGAACGTAAACCACGCTTATAATCTAGTACAGCCCGCGCCGTTCACAATGTCTACCACGTAGGGGCCCATGGATGAACTGTGCTGATTGTAGAGGCTTGATAGTGCTCACATAGGTTCGTTGACGATCAGTCAGGTTGTGCTTGTGCGAAGGTCGCTTGAGTGAAAGGCCTAAAGCGTGCGATTGGTTCCTCGTGATAGCGAGATATCGAGGCTGTATGTTCCAGATGTACCCCGCACAGAATCTTCACATCTGCGGTGGTTCTTTGTAAGACGGCAGATTGGTTATCCAATATTGTTGCAAAGGTACGTAGGCTTTCCAACGTTCAAGCTACGTGCATACCTTGGGAACAGGAATGCAATAGTCTCACGCGTAGCCGCCAGCCGTTCAAAGAAACACTGAATTCGTGCCGGCTTCTCAAATCAGGCACACAGCAGTGTGTTTTATTTATTTATTTATTTATTTATTTATTTATTTATTTATTTATTTATTTATTTATTTATTTATTACAAATACTTACAGCACCCGAGTGGGGCATTACTGTGGGGGATTAATTACAAACATAAAGTTCAAAGATTTAACATCGCGAAAAGCGGCATTGCAGCAGGAAATGTGTTGCAGCAGGAAATATAGGGGATTGACAACTGTGGTTATGGATGCAGGCTGCTCAAGTAACATTGACTGATCTGATATAATCCAAGGACGCAATGATTTTTCGTGTATCTCTTTATGAATGAAAATAACGTATCCGGTCTGCTTATATTCTAGATTGATTCTAGATTACTGTCGACAGGTGGACACCATTATTCATTCATGCATACAGAGTACAAATCATGAGTCGCGGTCATAAATTAGTTCTTCCCTTTCCTTTCATGCGATGCCGATTATTTGTTAGAGTAGGGGGCAGAAGAACTTACGGTGTCTACGTTTTCTTTTTCTTTGCAGTGATCGACCGTCATCACCACGTCATTGCCAGCCGACACTACATGAGCGCCCGTAAGGGAGCAGTTTCGGCTACAGTCCTAAATGACTTGTCGCAAATATTAAAGAGCTAAGTATCAGCTGTGGACAATGTCTCCGTCACAGTGGCTATATATTAATAATTAAGGGCAAGGTCGACAAAGACGCTGAAAAATATTTCGCAAATGACGATACATGCACACGACGCGCAAATGCGACCGACAAACTGTTACATGCCACGCATTCGAAGTATTGGTGAGTTTAAACATTCTTAAGCAATAGAGCTTACTTCCCTAAATGTTAACGAAAATAAAAGCCGTGATAAGGCGGCAGCGGGCCTAACGAGGGTATGCGCTCCCCTCCATATATATGCCCGGGTTACGGTTATTCTTGTGAACAGCGCCTGACAGATTCCACCTTTTTGCGCAGAGCAGATTACATGCGCATTCATTGGTGGCTGGATCGCGCACAGCTGTAAACGACACGTGTGTACAGGGCGGACGGAGGGGCTGCGCGCAGACGTGCCGAAATTGGCAGCCCTTTCATCCAACTTTTCGCTGCCCCAGGGGTGATAATAGTGGCAGCGTTAATATTCTTCGCGACACCCGCCAGCCGACATCGTACTGCCTGATTAATGGTAATAAAAAGAATCCGCCGAAAATTCGACGGTGCAGTCTCAACTGCGCTTATAATCTGGCAGCGGCCGAGCGAAACGAGAGGCCGACCACGCCACCGGTCCCTGCGCTGCTTTCCGCGCGCTGTGGTCACTACTAAGGCTTGTGAGCGAGAAGTGAGCTGACCAGCTGGGAAAGGCGAAATCCTGAAATGAGGAAGTGGGAAAGAGAAAAGTTCCAATAGCACAGCGAAGGCAGAGCGATAAGCGCTAGCAAGAAAGAAGCAAACATGCCCGTAATATGACGAGGTAGAAAGGCGGGTGTATAATGCCGCGACTATGTAGCTCGAAAAACAATAGCTGCGCGAGGAGCAGGAGTGCATAGAAAAAAGCAATTACCTTCTCAGTGTTCCCTCGATTCTTGGCAACGGTGCTCTTGATTACCTTCCTTTCGTTTAGCTCAAGAAGGCGCAATCGCGAAGGAACAAAGTACGTGCGAGCACCGACAACGGCAGCAGTAATTTGCGCAGAAAATGGCCGAGGGGCGCATAACGCCACGGTGGCTTCCAATCGGAGAGCTTTTGTTTGGTTTCTTTTTTTCTCCTTCAGAAGAGCCTTGGCGAAAAAGACAGGTGTCCCTACGCACAGAGCAGTGTCACTGAGTATTCGGTCAATAAGTATGATGATGGCAAACGAGCCCATAATACAAAATCATCTACCACAAAGACCACACAAAACTGCGGAAGCTGCGATGCGTTCGAAGCTGGACTCAGCGACCGCAGCTACTCGTAAATACCTGCACGCTTCCGCAGCATGTGTAGCGCCATTTATAAAGCTGCAAACTAATATGCTCTTGCAATAAGGCAGCACTCGGCAAATGCGATGCTTTTCTCAATCTGGCGCGCCTTGAGCCCCGCCGCTGACTCCGATCGTCTCCGATATCGACCGCCTCGGCACGCACGCCGCAGGGTGCACGCACCGCGCCCGCCATATCTTATCAACAGCGTTAAACTACTATGACTCGCTACAAGCAGGCATTTCATTCCTTGCAAAACGCGAAATAGGAACGTTGTTTTTGTGAAAGTTTTGACGCGCCTCCTTTTACATTAGTGTTTCGCCGCGCTTTGTACTTGATATTGTTAGTTATTCTTACGTTGTACGCATGCCTTGGAGTGCATTGCTGCCTTCCGATGCGCCCAATACATCTTTCCAAGAAATACGAGCGTCGAAATCGCCATACTTCTTTTACACACGCACTAGCAGTCTGTGGTACAAATCTGCGAGTGTGGACGATTGTTTAGGATCACGGGTCCGTGTTCGCTCATTTTTCTCGTAATTTCTTATGCTAAAGATTATGGGTGCTGAAACCGGTTTCGCCGCTGATGAGTAGCCGCAAGGCTCTGTCAAGCTGTGATTAGGCAGCTTTTTTTCCCGCTCACCACTTTTTTTTTCTCACCAAAACTTTTTGTTTTGGTGAAAACAAATATCTTTCATTGATTTTTTTTATTGGTTGATTTGTATCAGCAGTACTGCTTTCGCCGCGTTGTTTACGGGCACGCTTATCTCAATCTTTTTCCCATCAGTTTCTTTCATATTTTCTCATGCTAAACAGGTTGCCATGCGGCATATGAGATATCTCAATAAAAGTGCACAAGTCCCTGGATCATTACACGCCAAATCAACCAGCGTGTTTTGGACCGTCACAAAGATAGTTGAAAAAATCTTAACGTGTTTGTTGAACTACAAAACTCATTCTCCCCGTTTATTTTTCTTCCGAAGAGTTTTCTAGCACTTGCGCGAAAACTTATTGTTCGTGGACAGCTGTGCCCGAAGGCATCAATCAACATATGTTTAAAGGCACATTCTTTGATTCAGTCGTTAACATTGTCTGTATGGCAAAACAATGAAGTGTGGTGACTGCCAAAATAACCAATATTTAAAAGATCTGAATATTTTCGGAAAACAAAGGGAAGGCGGCGATAGAAATCCAAGACGATGAGAAAAACGAGGACAAGGTAAAAGCTTCTTAACTTGAATACTTTGGATGCTTTTGGCACCGGCAAAAGCTGGTAAAATTGCAAAGTGTGATTTTTTTTTACTCGGAACGCGGGAAAGACCAAAGGCCACAAATTAAGTATCGAATGGCCGCCCGGCTGACATAATATTGGGGGCGAGCTCAACCACTGCAAAAGCTGGCGCCACCGTTGGCGTGACGTGGCATAAGGAATCACATGGACACCGCGGCCGCGTCGGCTACTTCGGAAGCGCCGAAGCGAGCTGAAAACGAAAGTTTAAAGCCCCAACTGCGCCGCGGTTCCGATTAAGTGGTGAAGCTTTATTGCCTTGGGTGTCTGCTTGACAACGTTTGAAAGTACTATAATAGGTAGTGGCTGCCTTTGGAGGCGTGCACCATGGTGAGCTACTGCTCGTTGCCGCAGTGCCGGACGCAAGCCATGGAGCCCGGTGTGAGCCTTATTCATACGTAGCCGCGGGGCAAGGAGCTGCGTGAAGCTTGGCTGGCGAAACTTAGAACCGGCAGACAGCCATCGGGTATGCAACTACAGCTCGGGTATGCAGCAAACACAAACGTGAGGAACATTTCTGCTGCGGCGCCGGGACTGTGCGATGTTCGGTGAGTAGCAGAAAACGCGCACTGAGACACTCGCCCGCGCCCATTGCCCGGCTACTGTCATGACGGTTTAATCGATGAACTTTTTGATGCTTAGATATTGGCAAGTTCACTGGAACGGAAAGAGAGCGGTAAGGCACACATTATAAAAACGCATGGCATATTGTCATGTTTGCGTTATGAATTAATGCACTGGATTACGAAAATCAAGCAGAGGGAAATTGCACGCTGAGAAGACCGATAAACACAGTGCGACGCAACTTGAGAAATAATATCGAAATGGCCAAGAATTTACAAGACAAAAAAAGAATGAGTCGTCGCGACGGCACATCACAGTCGCCAGGCGTCGAAGTCTCCATAACGGAATTATTTTTGAGCAGTTCTGATAGCCTCCACACAACGATTGCTAGTGTACTGTCAAATGCTCATATGCTGGGGCCCTAAAACTCACGGCATAGTGCGAAAACGCGCTCACAGTGAAAGCAAAGCATTGTGCGCGGATATGCATGCAGACGCGCAGTCGGTCGCTGCGAACCCGTGCGATCGCTGCATTGAGGCTTTTATGCGGAGCACATTACTAGAGCTCAACCCAGCTCCTCAAGCGCGGCGGTGTCGCCTTCAATACCACGTGACACTGTGACGTCACTACAGAGGACAAACGGGGCTCCAACTCGCGCCGTCGCTCGCGGCGTTGCCTTCAAGGCTGACCACGTGACACCGTGACGTCACGACAGAGGAGAAACGGGGCTCCAACTCGCGCCGTCGCTCGCGGCGTCGCGGCGGTATATAAGCAGCTGCGCTTGCCTCTGCTAGACACTCACGAGGTGAGATGCCTCCTGGAGACAGAGCTGCTCGTTGGAATGAGAAGCGAAGGTTGCGGCGTGCTACAGAGACTGATTTTCTAGGTGGCTTTGACTCAACTCTTGCAAGATGGGCTGGGTGGGAATCGAACCAGGGTCTCCGGAGTGTGAGACGGAGACGCTACCACTGAGCCACGAGTACGATGCTTCAAAGCGGTACAAAAGCGCCTCTAGTGAATGCGGTGTTGCCTTAGAAACGAGCTGTTTCTAAGGCTCAGGCGTGCGTCGCTTGCTCAGGCGCACATTTCGTTGCCGCGCCGAACGCTACGTTGCTCGACGCTCACCGCGTCCAATGCGGGGCGCGTAGTCGCTGCGCCGTAGCCCATTGTCTTACACCCCTTGGCGGGTCGACGGGAACGCTGTCGCGTTCCACTCTTGAAGGCGAAGCAGAGTAACGCATGAGTTGTTTCTTCGTCTAGCCGAACCAAATATAGCCAAGCAACAGCAGTTCACCAGGCTAAACAGTGGTTCAACACTAAAATAAAGGCTAGTATGCTTCGCATCCTGGACTTAACCTTAGCTAAGCCACAGCCATTTTTTTTTTATTGAAGGGAATATTAGGAGAGGTTGGCGCCTTTATGGTGGCACCGGCTACTCCTTGTCACTTGGCAAAGCAAACAAATTTCCGTAAAAAGGGAGAATAGCGACACGAAATATGGGCACTCAGTAGAACACTGGATACATCAGAACACAGTAGTACATCAGTCGCAAAGTTCTATGCATCAGTTCAGTCCATGTACGCATATTTAAAGTCAGATATTTTGTACAGCCAAAACACACAACACATGTAATGCTTTGCGAGTGCAGAACAGAATTATACATATTGCGTAAAAATTGCGATCACCACATAAACCAATTATGAACCGCGACAACGCTTGTGTTACTCATTTAGCGTATTCAGATCATCTGATACGTAATATTTTCCCAAAATGCTGGTGTCCTCTAAAAACTTTTTCAGAGCAAGACGCGCTCTTTTTTGAAGGCCCGCAGTTGGCCATGGGCCAAGTATCTTTCTTAGAGTGAATGGTCTTCTGTCTAACATCAACAAATTTGCTTGCAGTACCCTTCTTTGTGGATCGTATTTCGTGCACTCGAGAAGAAGATGATGCACATCTTCGTCTGGATGGCCACAAGAACACTGCGGACTAGAGACATGTTTTATCCTGTACAAGAAGTGTTTTGTAAGTGCAGTACCAAGACGCAGGCGGTGTACCAATGTCTCAAATGTTCTGTTGTCTCTTAGATTTCCCGGCATTGATAAGCTTATACATGGGTCTATAAAGTATAACTCCGAGTTTTGCTGATCAAACTAGGTAGTTTTGCTGAGGTGACAAGAAATCTGTCTCAGGAGCAGACGAACTTCACTACGCAATAGAGGAAGGTTGCTTGTCTCCGCGTTATTGTACGCCCGATTCGCAGCTGCGTCCGATGCAGTCACTCTGTTATGCCCCATTTGGTTATACAGACTGCCCACTATAAGCACATATATCATATAATTAATCGGCACGTTTTTGCGATGCAGGCGGTGTTATCGCTAGCCCTTGCTTGGCTCTCGTCAGCTCCCGAATCCCGGACCAGCCTTACCTCACCGTTGCCGAGCTTCGACTACAACCATGGCTCCTACCCCGATGGCCCATTTCTGGTTTCAACTTCCGTCGCACAGCTCCCGCCAGTCTACCCAGCGCCATCGTCAACGTCATCACTTCTGCCTGAGAATTTAAACAGCTGGCACTCTGGCACGCTCTTCAGTGGGCACGGGACCAACGTTGGCAGCGTTGTGCTTAATCGGCACGTTTTTGCGATGCAGGTGCGTACACGGTTCTTGCTATACACTAAAAAAACTGATGAACTCTGCCTGATTGTATTCCCGTGCCCACGGGTGTTGTGCGAGTCGTTGCTCGAGTGCTACGCAATGTCGATTTTATTGTTATGCGCTGGAGACATTGAATCTAACCCTGGACCTAACACACGTACTGTCGCCTTATCTGAACTTGATGATTTACCTGATGATCCCGCAGACCAAATGAAGATCATGTTTAAACTGCTTAAGGACGTACACTCTCGTTCACTACAGTCTTCTAAGTGTCAAACCGAACTTGTTTCAGATGTCAAAGCCATTAAAAACGGACAGAAAAGCATACAAACTGAGTTAGCAGGTATCAAGAAAAGGCTTGACGACTTAGAAGAAAAATCAAAATCCCTAGACCGTTTCGACACTAACCTAACACGCATGCAAGACAACGTAGATAGCCTCGCTGCCCAGAACAGCTCCTTATTATCGCGTCTGGATGACCTGGAGGACAGGTCTCGTCGCGATAATTTAATATTTCATGGCCTTCCCGACTCGAAAGAAACCTGGCAACAGACAGAAGAAAAACTAACCTCAGTACTTAACGCTGCTCTTGGATCTTTTCCCAGTAGTTCAATTCAGCGAGCCCACCGGCTCGGCACTTACCAAGCTAACAAATGTCGCCCGATAATTGCTAAATTTACTAACTACAAAGCGAAAGAATCGGTACTTTCATCACGCGCGCAGTTAAGACCTAACAACATTGCAGTTAATGAGGACTTTTCACCCGCAACTCGACTAGCCCGTAAAAAACTAATTGAGTTTGCGAAATCACAACCAGACTCGCCACAGTTTAAACTCAGCCACAAGAAACTGCTACTCAACAACTAATGCTACATGTACCACTCTAACTCGAATAGTATTCAGGAAATGCCAAGACGCAACGTCGGCCTAAACCATGTTTCAGCTGCCTCGCAACACGTTCCTACCTAGGGACACGTGAGGGGCAGTGGGCATGCGCAAATTAATCAAGTCAGCATCCTTTATACTAACATCAGAAGTGTTCTGAAAAACCGTGACTCATTATCATCCGCAATTGGCACGTGTTCAGCCCATACAATAGCTTTAACTGAAACATGGCTCTCAAATGACATTCAAGACTCAGAACTGTTTCATGATAGCAAACAATTCACGATATACCGCTGTGACCGAACAGAGCGCCGTGGTGGCGGCGTACTTCTTGCCCTTTCGAAACGCATCCCATCGTCACCCATTCACATCAGCACCAATCTAGAATCAGTGTGGGCTACAGCAACTCTGAACCATCAAAAGGTAATTTTAGGCGTTTGCTATCGTCCACCTTCCTCGTCACCCGCATTTAACAACGAATTGCATGATATCATTAGTACCATTACGACAAAGTTTCCTTCTGCACCTCTTTTCTTATTTGGTGACTTTAATTTTCCTAATATAGTTTGGAACAGTGATATACCTAACTTATTATCTTCTTCTTCTGATTCAAAAGATTTCTTGGGTATTTGTACTACATTTTCATTAACTCAATTAGTCACACAAGCGACGAGATTAACATCCACTTCCGCAAACATTCTCGATTTGATCCTAACCAATCGTCCCGATTATGCCTCTACCATCCATTACTTACCGGGTATCAGTGACCACTTATTGCTAAATATTCATTTTAATACTGCGTTTGTGAAACTTCCGAAGACTAAAAAAATAATTAGAGACTACAAGAGAGCTAACTTCGAAGCAATAAATAATGAACTCAGTCTATTTCTTAACATATTCATGAGTGATTTTGAAAATCGTAGCGTGCAGTCAAACTGGAACATGTTTTCGGCAGAGGTAAATCGCTTAATCAATAAACACATCCCAACCCGTACTATAACATGCAACCCGCGCGCGCCTTGGTACAATAATCATTTAAAACGACTATCCAACAAAAAAAGACGACTGTATCGTTCCGCGACGCAATCACCCACTGACTCACGTTGGAAAGCCTACACATTAGCATCTAACACCTATGTAGCCGCACTCAAATGCGCTAAAGAAACATTCTTATCAACCACATTACCATCTATGCTGATAACTAACGTAAAAAAATTTTGGCGTGTCATACATCCACCTTCCGATGATTCTATCACTCTTAACACTTGCTCTGGTAACCCTGTTCCGAAAAACCTATGCGCAACTCTCCTGAATAATAACTTTGTTAAAAATTTCTCGTGCACAGTTGATATTGAACTACCTATCTTGAATGACTATAACTTCTTAACTATGCCTCCAGTGACTGTTGAAGTTCCCGGAGTTATTCGACTAATAGACTCATTGAAGATGGATTCGTCACCCGGCTTTGATAACATCAGTGCTAAATTTCTGAAAAACACCTGCACTTATAGTTCCATTATACTAACCAAAATATTTCAACAATCACTCAACACATCTACTGTTCCATCAGAATGGAAAATAGGAAAAATAATTCCTTTGCACAAATCTGGCAGCAAAACATCACCTACAAATTATCGCCCGATATCATTAACCAGTACCTGCTGCAAACTGCTAGAACACGTTATTTTTACTAAAATTGCGGATTTTCTTGAATCTAATTCATTTTTTTCGTCATCACAACATGGTTTTCGAAAATCATTCTCATGTGAATCACAATTATTAACATTTACTCACAAACTACACCAAATACTTGACTGTTCTTCTCTTGCCGATTGCATCTTTTTAGATTTTTCGAAAGCCTTCGACAAAGTGTGTCATAAACTTTTACTTTATAAACTAAGCAAATTAAACCTCGATCATAACGTTCTCAAATGGATTGAGTCATTTCTCGCTAACCGTTCTCAGTTCGTAACAGCTAATGGCCATGACTCACCTCATAGCGACGTTCAGTCCGGTGTGCCCCAAGGTTCCGTCCTGGGACCTTTATTATTCCTTATCTACATTAATGACTTACCTTCAGCAATAACCTCTGACATACATTTATTTGCAGATGACTGTGTAATCCTTAGAGAAATAACTAACGAACACGACATCTCCCTGCTTCAGGCCGATCTCAATAACGTCAGCAAATGGTGCCGATTGTGGCGAATGGAACTCAACATTAACAAATGCAAATTTCTGAGAGTATCCAGATCTAACGATAATCTGCCTGTGTACTACTTGAATAATGTTGCTTTAGAATCTACTAACTCATATAAGTATTTAGGCCTACATATAACATCTAAATTAACATGGAATCATCACGTCGAATACATAATTAATCAAGCTAACCGCTTGATGGGATACTTACGCCGTAACTTTTCTCATGCTCCCACTCCTTTAAAATTACTACTTTATAAAACCCTGTTACGGCCAAAATTAGAGTACGCTGCAGCTATATGGGACCCTTACCACGAAAACCTAATACATTCCCTTGAACTCATCCAAAACAACGCCACTCGTTTTATTCTATGGAATTACTACCGTGGTGCGAGTGTTTCTTCAATGAAATCGAATCTGGGTCTTCAACCACTAGCAACACGTCGAAAAATTTCCCGCCTTTCATTTTTTCATAAGCTGTATCACCACCCTACACTTCACCCAAAATTCATATCGCTACCATACTACTTATCTCACCGTACAGATCATCATCATAAAGTTAGAATTGGTACATGTAACACGACACACTTTTTACACTCATTTTTGCCACGTACGTCGAAAGATTGGAATGAACTTCCTTCTGACATTGTTTCCATTAATAACAATGATCATTTTCGAAAAGCACTAGCTAACAATATACAATAGCAAACATTTGTACGAACTGCTCCTGGTGTTTTCCTTTTTCTTGTTTAATGTTACTTTTATATGTCAAGTTCTATTACTGCATTTTTCATACGTATAGCTAACAGTTGGTGTTTATAGCTGATGTTTTCCTTTTTCTTGTTTAATGTTACTTTTATATGTCAAGTTCTATTACTGCATTTTTCATACTTATTGCTAACATTGTATAATTAGCAAATATTGTGTATAAGCTCATGATTTATTTCCTCCTTATTTGTTGTATAACCCACTCCCCTCTCTAATGCCGAAAGGCCCTGAGGGTAAATAAATAAAAAAAAATAAATATAGTTTACTCTAGGCGTTTACCTACCTTTAACGCAAGAAGCCAGTTCGGGAGACCCCATCGCGGTGACCATGCGCAGTGGCGTTCACTGTACGTAATCGGTAAAGAGATAGCGTCTGTAAACGATTTTGTGCTTTCAGTTTGCCCAAGATTATTATATCGACAGTCAAAAACTTCCCTTGTTTTGAGAGTACTTACATGAATGTCAGGGAGGGCTGCCGCGTGGCGTTTTTTATTGAGCGCCGTAAGAGAAACTTATGAGGGGCGCGCCCCGTGATCCCTCATACTACGCAAGGGAGGTGGTTCTGACAGATGGCGACTCCGTAACTCCTCGCCGCCAATAGCCGAAAAATATTTGAAGATTGAGCCTATTGCCCGAAAGATAACTATAAGTTTATAATTTTTTGCAAAAAGCTTCGTGTCCAAGGTCAAAGAAGTAGCTGTAGTAGTCGACTTAAAGATATATGTGATATATCATTAGAGAGCTCTATATGAATGTTATTGAGAAGTTTCTGCTATATGAGAAGTTCAAAAAAAGTACAAGAAGGTGTGTGTGTGTGCGTGTGCGCGTGTGCGTGTGTGTTTGTGTGTTTGTGTGTGTGTGCGTGTGTGTGCGTGTGTGTGTGTGCGTGCGTGTGTGTGCGTGTGTGTGTGTGTGCGTGCGTGTGTGTGCGTGCGTGCGTGCGTGCGTGCGTGCGTGCGTGCGTGCGTGCGCGCGTGTGTGTGCGTGCGTGTGTGTGTGTGTGTGTGTGTGTGTGTGTGTGTGTGTGTGTGTGTGTGTGTATGCGTGTCGCTTCCATCTTATTGATTTAGCAAACTTCTTTTTTGATTATGATCAGGAAACACGCAAAAATACAGTGACCTCCGGATAAACGAAGCTCACTACAACTGAAATGCCGGATAAACAGAACAATGGTATCAACCTTAGTGAGCCGCCCGTTGGCACAATGTTAACGAACTTTGTTTAAGCGGAACCAATTTTTTCGTGAACTTCTGTTAAACGGAAGTTTAACCCAAATTATCACATACCTTTCGGTGTATTATTATTATTATTTGTTTTTAACACATATACACAGTTAACAGGAAAGGGAAAGCGAGGAGCAGGCTGGCAACTGCCACCGGAAGGGGCACAACGCCTGCCTACTCTTCTGCAGGGAGGTAACAGCAACACAGAAATAGAAGATAGGAAGGAGGAGAGGAAAGGAAGAGAGACAGGACAAATCTAAAGACTAAAGTAGAACACAGTACACTACGCACGTTGTTCTCCCGAGTTTCGACCCTGCAGCCGGAATTAAAGTGACGGCGCGTCGAACAGCCTCCGCATCCATGGCTAGTTCGCTAAGCGGCTAAGTGTGCGCTCCATGATGAGACGCCAAGTACAGCTGCACGCAATCACGGTATATTGAAGAAAATCAAACATACATGTTTAATGGCGATGCTAATAAATCGTGAAGAAAATTCAATCTAATCCATCTGGCAGTTGAGCAAGACTTTACGCAAATTAAAGGTGTCGAAGTTTTAAAGTTTTTTTTCATCATCAGGACCTCGCAAGGCAAGTAATGTTCCCTGAGGGAGAAGAGTGCACTGCAGAGAAAGTATGATCCCGAAGCCAGGCCCCCAGTACTACTTCAATCGCACCGCCAGGAATGCGAGGCTTCAGATGACGGCCCTTTTGGCCCTTTTATCTGTTCTAAGGATACATTTGATGATGTTATTGGTGAAGTACATCGCGAAAAATATGATTTTATTGACGAATGCAGACATATTACTGTCACAGTGCGCGCTACTCTTACGCATTGCGCAATGGATTGCCTAGTATTATTGGGAATACTTTCGCGCATGAAAAAAAAAACTTGCGAGAAGGAAAGTACAACAATAAAGTACAGCAAATTAAAGTCCTTTACATTTTTTGCTGCAGCAATATTAAGACAAGGAGGATTCTCGAATAATCGATTCTTTGAGAATTTTGCTTTCTTCGCTCATATGAAACTTTGGATAAACGAAACAAATTATTTATTCCTTCGAGTTCCATTTAAGCGAAGAGTCCATGTCAAAACGTCCAGGAAAGATATTTTCTCTAGTATTCCTTAGCTTCAGACTCAGCGAAATATGCTTACCTTTCTTTGAAACTTCAAGCATGCCGGTCATTCTTCGGCTATTCTTCTATGCATAAGTTGCTTGCAAATTGCAGAAACAGAAAATCATGAAATTCGGTATTCACCTAAACGCCCTAAAAAATACACAGGTGATAGAATATGCGTATACTTCAGGAATATTGCCGCATATTCGGAGACAGAAAGAGACGCACCAGCGCGTCGCGCGGATACAGCGTTTCTCGCTCGTTGACGGGTCAGTTGGACGAACATATCGGGTGGCATAGTTTAGGGCAAGCATAACCGGTAGAGGAGACCCAAAATATTTAACCAGAGTCCTACCGAAAACGTGAGCTCTTCGAGCTGCAGCAATTTTCATGGCGTCTCGTCTTGCCCGGAAGAGTCACGCGGCGGAGGGCGGCCGCCACGAGCAGCTCGCCGCCCGGAGGCACCGCCGACGAGCTCATATGGAGGGGCGTTTTTCATCGGCCTCTCTAGCGTGCTCGCATCGCCGTATGTGGCGGCGAAGGAAGCACATTCCGATGAAGACGAAACGGTATGGACTCCCATAACGTCCGCCCTCCCCGTTTTCATAAAAGGGGCTCCCGTCGCATCGATCTAAGAGGAGCTCGCTCCACTCTAGCTTTCCCTCGGAACCCAGCGCACGTGGCTCGGTGCGAGAGAGCAGATCAAGCCCCTTTTGACGCTCGTACTTCGCGATGTACAGTGTTGGCAACAGGCTTCTTTTTTTTACTTCGATAGCCAATTATACTTAACGTTTGCCCAGGTATGTGATACCTTTTATGAAGCCTTTTTTTTTTTCGGTCATATATATGCGCCTCCAAGATACGTAATCGTGCAAAACATTAGCTACGGTGGCAACATAAGAAACGCATCGAAAAAATTAACATTAGGTACTTCTAGAGCATGCTGTTGGTGTTCCCACATACACAGCTGCCAGGGATGAGGCTCTGCACGAGTCTCAGTCACCCTCCCTCCAGCTTCTTCCCTCTCAGCGCCCGCGCTTGACTTATAGTTGTAATTCAGGGGCAGAGCTCCCAACCATGGATTTAAGAAACGGAAAGAGTGTCACGCTTTCCTTGCACTCAGCATCCCTTCGAAACTTCCTATGCAATTTCTTAGCAAACAAGAATGTCCGGAGCCACCACTGTCCTACGATAGAGCGGAATGTAAGCTAAATTTTCCTAGCATTAGAACCAAGCGCCTTACACCTGTGGTGGAAGCCAAGTCCTTGGTGCTGGCATACTTTGACCGAATGTACGACCCTTATTTACATTTAGACCCTGACGTTTCTCGCGACAGAGTGACGATAGTAGGGTAGCATACGTGATTCCCGTCGTCCGCTGCCAGACTTTACCACGTCGTGTCGGCTAAGGCACGTGAAAGAGTCCAAGTCTTGCCATTAAGGCCGACCTGATGAAGCTCAAATCCTACCAGCCGCAGCTTGCTCGCTTGTCAGGCAACAACAGTGACCTGAAATTACTACAACGTGGTTGGCTCCTGTACAAATGTATTCGTCGTAAGTTACGTGCTGTTAAAAAATAACGCAGCACTCGTTCTGCCATTGTTTTCTAGGGGGTATACCCTCACGCATCGATGCAGCAAGAAACTAAGCTGCTGACATTTTCGCGCGCACTGCTTTTGAGTTCAGGCCAAGAAATGCTCCTCAAGGCGCAAGAACAATGACGAAGCAAGCAGTCTTAGGTCACTTTCGGCACCGCACCAACCTTGTGCAACTAAGCGACTGCACAGAGCCGAGTCCGCCTTCCTCTGCCGCCTCCGCCTAGTGCCAGCGCAAACTCCAACGTTGTAATTTAAGACAGGCATTAGAGGGCGATCGTCGTATGTGCATTGTCAAGCCCTCGGTTACATTGACATTTGTTTAAGGTGACGCTTTGCTGAGCTAGTTGGTGTGCAGACATAATCGAAAGTAGCGCAAATATTAGCAAGAAAGGAGGGCGATGAAATGAAAAGAAAGGAGCGCTCTGTCCAACTGCCTTTCATTTTTCCCCCAATTTCTGCGCCAATTTCCATCAGAGTGTCCTAATGTAACACTGAGGGTGAATTGGTAATAGATGCCCTCAAGCGCAGAATGGCCCTCTACACAAACGCGAGTGTCATTTTGTTCCCGCGAGGACACTGAACATTTAGGAAAAGGCAATTTCTACTAGCCCTGAAATTCCTTCGCAATACCGAGCTGCAGTATATGATTGGCAGCTGTGTGGACGGGCTACCGGGCCTAGTTGGGATGACAGGCGAGGGGCAGTGAACGGTACGCCCCGACTCAGCTTCGTTTTCGTCGTTAGTCTCCAGTGAATGTCTTCTGACTAGCTCTGCATAGCTCTGCACCTTAATTGACAAGGGACGCTCGGGCGGAGAAACTGCCGGCAGCGTTTTCAAAGCTGGGCCCGCTTGTAGCTAGCCAATACTCATCTCAGGAAGCAAGTGAAATATAGTCTTTGCGCCAGCCTGTGTAAGCTTGCCTGAAAATTTTTATCTGTCATATGCTATAATCACGCACAAAAAAAGAAAGAGTCCAAGAACAACTAAGCACTTCTTGTGAGTTGTGGATGCGAAAGCATTAATGACCAATTAGACGTCGCTGAGCGGTTCTTCGAGTTATGCACGCCTCGCGGGCCAGCGAGCGCGCTGAGACTGTTGGCGCTTGTTTAGACCAATGGGCACTCGGCTTTTGAGCGCGGAATCGTAGGTTCAAAACTCGCTACCTGCAATGTTTTTTTCTTTCGAATGCATTCTTTTTTTTTAATGCAGTAATTTTTGTTGTGATTACTGACGCGGAGTTAGAACGCTGGCGAGAGCTTGCGCCGACAAGGAACGCGCGGATAACGCAGGCTTTTTGGCTAGCGGCGATGCCCTCTTGCCTCTCGCAACACCTGCCGCCCGCGTGACCTGGCTAATTAAGGTCCTGCAAAGTCGGAAAGGAGGAGCTACGCCTCCCACTGCTCCATTGTGTTATTGCTATTTGGCCTGTGAGGGCGCTTAGTGCACTCCCAGGTTACATGTATTAGGGTGGGTATGCCCTCGCACTAACGGTGGTTGGCCCTGTAGCGCTAAGGTGTCTGAATGGCGCCGTCTGTCTGCCAAGCGAGCTGACTACAACTCCGTTCGGGCTTCGTCCCTTTGCTGGCAAGGGCGCTGCAGTGTTGGGAGGCGAGGGAAGGAGGGGGGGAGGTCATCATTTCTTGTAGTCAGGAAATGATGACCTCAGAGTTCGTCACGAGAAAAGTGTAATGCCTTGTATCTGCACAAAAATGCGTAATTTGCGAAGTTAGGACATTTAATCGTTATAGTAGTGTAAATTCAGATGATTCTAGTAGGGGTGAGCCAACTTAAATTTGGGGGTGAGCCAGCATAAAATCTGGACGTGGGCCAACTTGAAATTTTGGGGTATGCTTACGCATACTTGGACAACTCCAGTGGAGTTTCTGTATCTTTTTAAACATTGTTTTGGTCACTAACAATGGTTATCACATTGTTCTAGCTATCACTCGCATCATTCAGGTAATTATACATTCCTGTTAAGAAATGTCTGTACAGTCATGCATTTGTGTTTCTTGAATTTTTGCACCTTCATGCTGTGTTGGCATTCAATAGACTAGGTGGACACTAATTGGCATAACTAAAAGGTTAGAATAGAGTAACTTGCAAGAGACTTTAAATTAAAATAACGAATATTAAAAGTAACTTGCGTGGTTAGTAGTAATGTGTGTATACTTGGCATACATGCTAACCACGAACATCGCTGCTGTTGGCAAACCGTCGTTTCTCGCCTTATTTGCGCAACTTGAAAAACTTTCCAGTTTGTAAAATGGTTTTGCAGTGCACCAAAGTTGAGCACCAGTAAACACACTGTCTCTACAGTGTACTCTCACGAGTTGCGAAGTACAAAAAGGTCTGACTAGCACTACTGAGGTTAGATATTTAGCAGAATATACCTTAGCTTGCTCAGAAGCTTAGAATGGTGCACAGGCACATATGGGAAAATATACGTACTAGCGATTCTAATGAGTAGGAGCCCCACGTCTGCAGAGCTCCGCGCGCCGCGCCAGCTTCTGTGGTTGATGGCTGGGTGAATGCATGCTATGAGCGTCTCTTTTGAAACGGGGCAGCGGGCTGCCCCCCAAGGCTCTTGCGCGCTTCCTTTCCTTACACGAGATAAGGGGAACCGAGGGGATCGATTTCGTTAATCATGACCACATTGAGCCAACAGACATTGAAGCCAAGGAAAGCATCGGGAAAATTAGCTGTAGTTGAAAAGGTAATGTAGAAAGTAATAAAGAAAGGTAAATAAAAGTGGACTAAATGATATCGTGTCACCGGTGGGAGCCGAACCCTCAACTTGCGCATTACGCATGCATTCCATCACAAATGATGCTACGGCGACGGCTACTAAACCGTCGACCCACTAACCTCGGTGTTTACGTTTACTATATCTAGGGCTAGGAATGTTAGCCAGCGCCACCCAGAGCCAAGGATGTTGTGAGTCTTTAGTAGCTAACGGGACATTGTCGTTCCTCACACATGTCGAGCTCTTAAAGTACCCACATAAACAGATTAAACTGAAGTTTCTGTCTTAGGCAATTTAAAATCAGAATATAACGTCAGAAATGAGAAAAGAATAAGTGCGCCTATCATGTACACATGCTGGCGTAACTGTTGCGTTAACGAATTATTATTATGATGAGTAATAATATTATTATCAGCTGTTACGATATTTAAATGGTTACCATTATTGTTCTGTAAAGGTACAGAAAAAATAGCCTAGGTTAGATGAACAAGTTTTGTCTTCTTCGTGATATGCGCAATTTTTTATTTATTTTTTGCACAGTAATGCATGTTGTAGTATACGAACTACGTTCTTGAACGGACTTCGCACCCAAAAAAATCCCCATGTCTAGGTTGACTACATTTTCTTACCTGGATTAGTAGTTTTGCGAAACCTTGTATCGCAAGAGATTTGGCTAACGGCTTGTTCTAATCCTTTTCCTTTTCTCTCAGGGCGCTTCGCCATATTACTACTCAAATATATCATGTTTATTTACAATAATTTGTATATTATCAACGTTGTATGTCGAAGTTATCAGTCAGTGTAACAAGTTTTGAGAACTCGTGTAAAACAGTCGCATTCTATTTTCTACTTCCGTAGGACAACTTCCAAACATCTACCTGCCTGACATGACTGCCGCGTGGCATTTAATATCACCATCAAATTTCCAGACCCCATAGACCTTTATTAAAATCGGTTTTTGTGTAAATAGACATTTATGCTGCAGATGAAGAGGGAGTTGTTATGTTAAAAGCTTCTTGATCTTGTGGATGGATGACTCGTTTTGAAGGTGCCACCTGACGATAAATCAATTCCAAGGCCGAAACCTATGGTATCCAACTGATGTTACGAGTGAAATGACGCAACTTCCTTCTAAATTTCCAGTGCTGCTGTACTATCGGGCACTTTGCGCCTGTGAATCCCGCAAGTTAATGCATAAACTACGTGGCGTTGTCGCTGCGACGTCGTGCTTGGCATTGACGTTGCTTATGATTTTCATATTTCCTTTACTTCGAAGCTGGCTAGGATTCCGGGATTTCTTCGTGGCATAACATCCACAGAAAGTTATGGTCGGCCGATCTCCGCGGAAGTGCAGGGCAGAGTAATCGCTCATACACCCGTTAGGCTGAGTCTGCAAGCATTCAGCAAAGTGAAGGGAACAGTAAGTGAAACAACTTTATTTACAGGACGAATTTGAGAGCCTCAGCAATGAAGCCAAGAGAAAATCAAGCGACGTTAGAAGAGCATGCATGCATAATACTCTGTGAAAAACGTGAAAAGCGCGTCTGATTAGGCTGCACACGGGTGCACAGCATTTTTGTTCATTTAAGAAGTACGCTTGCTTATTTGCAATACCAATAAGCACAAAAGAATCAGCGGAGTGACAGAGAGAACTCAAAACTTAGAAGAACGAACTTAGTGCCGAGGCAGAGCATAAGAACGTATTTGTTGTTGTTCTTGTTATTGCTGGTCTTGTTGCTGTTGGTGTTGGTGGTGGTGGCGGTGATGAAAACGTATATATGCAAAAGCACCAAATTCAACACACGTGTCACAACAATGCAGAGTTCGCGAAAGCTTTCAAAGATAAAACACGTGCGCAAAATTTAAAACGCAAGTAAGATACGCAGCTACAGCTCATGAACAAGAAATGTTAGGAAAAGAAAGCGTGGAAACATAGCCTGACGATTAAGAACACAGGAATTGAAACAATTGAAATATTGCAATAATATAGAAAACAGCGGCTGAACAATGAGGTATGATGTGTGATTTATGATTTAAGGTTTAAGTCATAGCAAGCAGCAGACTGAAAAATACGAAAGGCAAGGAGGCGGGTTCGAAGAATAATTTAGCGCAGTGCGTATAATAATAGCGTAACGAAAATTCCAAATAGTGAGCAGCAGACGAAAAAATATAGAGAAAGGTTAGGCTGCTATAAGTAGGAAGACTATTTTATTCCTTCGTGTAGCTGAACTAGCAGTCATTTGCGCTAGCCCTGGTAAAAACATAATATACTAAGATTTCACACTAGCAAAAGGAACCTGTGTTTCTGCTACAGAAATGTCTTTGAGCGTTTTTAATTACTTGATGATAAATAAAGAACGGAAGCTTTCACGAGAACACAAGAGAAGTTTACTTTTTATTTTTGGTACAAGTATTCTTAAAAATTGTTACGTTCTGCGACGTGACGACAACCATTGTTAGTTTATTTCAACCTCGCGTTGAAATAATCTAGCTGAAATGAAAGCTACCACTGCACTAAAACAGACCGTGGGACCTTGTATGCAAGTGAAAGTGTAATATTATGTTATTTCCGACGCCAATGTGTGGTTTTACGCACATTGTCGCATATGTTGTCGCATATATTTTGGCAAATGTTGTGCGCTGTTTTTGCTTATATGCCAACGCCAATGTGTTGTTCATAACGACAGTCAGGAAATTTCTAGCAAAAATCTTGCACACCAAAAATTAAATGCGGTGAACCACCACCTTCAGCACGGAACACCACGAAGCAACATAGAAGCAACACCGATCCATTCGGTTTGCGTAAAATAAAAGAACTACAGAAATATATTTCATTAGTTCCATTATAATATTCCCTTTTCTTCCTTGTAGCTGGATAAGAATGCAGTTCCTGCCATAATGGAGATTAGCCCCACTTCAGGGCAGAGGCCTGAGGGCATCTCGCGTGAGCCTACCGAGGGTTTATTACGGGGCTGCGAGCATAGCATAAACATAAATATGTAACGGGATTTATTGCGGCAGGTTGACGCAGCGCACTCTCGTGTTTTCAGCTCTCACAACAGCCGCCTCTTTATTTTCAAGCGTGTTGAACAGGCGTGTGCGAAGGGAACAACAAAGCAAGCCGATGGGAAGAAAGAAAGTTTGAGCACGCGTGGCAGGCAGCGAAGTAAATAGAAACGAAAGATGACTTGCTCGAAGCACCAGTTAAACCAGCTCGCGAACGCCAGCTCGCGAAATTGCGCTGTAAAGTTAGCGAAATTCCTAAGCCGCTGTGTTCATGTGCCCCAGTTTAAGTTCGATGCATTTTCAATAGCCGGTGCGTACGTGATGCTAACATTAGCAAACACACTTACCACCATCAGAAAGCTTGTCAAGCGGGGATAAAGCTCGATCACCAAGCCAGAAATGTGCAAGAAAGATGAACTATGACGGTCTATGGAAGCAAAAAGCACAAATGAACGAACGAGAAAGCGAGCGAGTGAATTAAGGAAGAATTTTCATTTCATTTTCATTGCTATAACGTTAGGTTTCTGTTTCTACCTCACATATACATTCGAGTTGAAAAATTATACTGCGTTCGTCACGTCATCTACGCAGTTACTTTATCAGTTCTCAATGAGATTGTGTTACAGTGCTTTTTTTTTCATTACATTTATGCATATGTAATTGTTCAATCGTGCTATTCATACTAAAGCCTGTAATTTTTCTATGTTAACAATTTGTTGAAACTGCTGTACTTTTGTTTTATTACGCTTACTTTGTAAAGGAGGTCCCATTGCAGTCTTTGACTTCGGGACCTCCTTCTAAATATTCACTTGTAATCATTTTAATGATCTCAATAAAAACGATTAACGATTTTGATTCTGATTCTGACGAACAAATCAGCAGCAAATCAACGAACGAACGAACGAACGAACGAACGAACGAACGAACGAACGAATGAGGTGAGCGAGCGAGCGAGCGAGCGAACGAACGAACGAACGAACGAACGAACGAACGAACGAACGAACGAACGAACGAACGAACGAGCGAACGAACGAACGAACGAACGAACGAACGAACGAACGAGCGAACGAGCGAACGAGCGAGCGAGCGAGCGAACGAACGAACGAACGAACGAACGAACGAACGAACGAACGAACGAACGAACGAACGAACGAACGAGCGAGCGAACGAGCGAGCGAACGAGCGAGCGAGCGAGCGAACGAACGAACGAACGAACGAACGAACGAACGAACGAACGAGCGAACGAGCGAGCGAACGAGCGAGCGAGCGAGCGAGCGAACGAACGAACGAACGAACGAACGAACGAACGAACGAACGAACGAGCGAGCGAGCGAGCGAACGAGCGAGCGAGCGAGCGAGCGAACGAACGAACGAACGAACGAACGAACGAACGAACGAACGAGCGAGCGAACGAGCGAGCGAACGAGCGAGCGAACGAACGAACGAACGAACGAACGAACGAACGAACGAACGAGCGAGCGAGCGAACGAGCGAGCGAGCGAACGAACGAACGAACGAACGAACGAACGAACGAGCGAGCGAACGAGCGAGCGAGCGAGCGAGCGAACGAACGAACGAACGAACGAACGAACGAACGAGCGAGCGAACGAGCGAGCGAACGAGCGAGCGAGCGAGCGAGCGAACGAGCGAGCGAGCGAGCGAGCGAACGAACGAACGAACGAACGAACGAACGAGCGAGCGAGCGAGCGAGCGAGCGAACGAACGAACGAACGAACGAACGAGCGAGCGAACGAGCGAGCGAACGAACGAACGAACGAACGAACGAACGAACGAACGAGCGAGCGAGCGAACGAGCGAGCGAGCGAGCGAACGAACGAACGAACGAACGAACGAACGAGCGAGCGAGCGAGCGAGCGAGCGAGCGAACGAACGAACGAACGAACGAACGAACGAACGAACGAACGAACGAACGAACGAGCGAACGAGCGAGCGAGCGAGCGAGCGAGCGAGCGAACGAACGAACGAACGAACGAACGAACGAACGAACGAGCGAGCGAGCGAGCGAGCGAGCGAACGAACGAACGAACGAACGAACGAACGAACGAGCGAGCGAGCGAGCGAGCGAGCGAACGAACGAACGAACGAACGAACGAACGAACGAACGAACGAGCGAGCGAGCGAACGAACGAACGAACGAACGAACGAACGAGCGAGCGAGCGAACGAACGAACGAACGAACGAACGAACGAACGAACGAACGAACGAACGAGCGAGCGAACGAGCGAGCGAGCGAGCGAGCGAACGAACGAACGAACGAACGAACGAACGAACGAACGAACGAACGAACGAGCGAGCGAGCGAACGAACGAACGAACGAACGAACGAACGAACGAACGAAGCCTTTAGCGCAGTTTACTTCATCGGGCATTTATAAGCTAACCTAAATCTGTCGAAAATTTAGTACAAAACAGCACGATAGGGAAATTTTACGTTATAAACTCGGAGAAACGAAGCACACCTGTGTACTTAGGTTTAGGTGCACGTCAAAGAACCCCAGGTGGCCGAAATTTCCGGAGTCCTCCACTACGGCGTGCCTCATAATCAGCAAATAGTTTTGGTACGTAAAACCCCAAAGCTTTCTTTTTTTTTTGAGCAGTTCTAATGTAAAAGCATTTTCTGAATACGGACCGAGGTCTGCGTAGTCCAGATTGTGCCGACCTGGTGTTCAAGAGGCGAATTTTTTTAGCAGCAATGAAAATAAACTCAGTGTCTCCACGATGGCTTGCACTTGCGCAGTTCGATAAGATGAGTGAGATTAGTATTAAGCGCCGGTAACGTCGTGCTGTCCGCTTAGAACTCTGCCACATTGTCAGAAGGTTTCTAGAAGCAATCACATTTCTCTTGATTCTGCTAATTACCTTTCATGTCGTTCTCTTGCGGTGCGCTGGTAACATTTGCTGTGACTGAGGATATCGCCTTCAATTCAGTTTGACTGGTGTCGTCGGATAAGGAAGGCGGAAAGCTGGCTCGCATTAACAAATATTTGCACTTAATTTTGTCCCACCCAGCAATTTCATAAAGGTTTATTTGGTAGCTTGCTTCAGCAACCAAGTTTTAACATGCTACATGTTATTGAGCCACCATCCTTTTCGGCCGAGTGTACATTCTGCGGGCAGAAAGCAGATTTGTACCATATGGTATGAGCCTGCCAGGCTAATAGTGCCTTAGAAACTATGCAACAGCCAACGTGGGAAGGATGGGAGGCCGCCCTGTCCAGCTCAACCATCGAGGACCAGCGAGCTCTCGTGGAAAGAGCTAGGGCGGTGGCCTTAGCCTACAAAATTTCGGAAGAATCTGACCACCCTTTTCCTAATTCCCCTCCCCTTTTCCTTTCGATAAAACGTTTTCAACACCATCTATCTTCCTAAATAAGGAAATATGTGTGCCACCTCAGTGCTGACATGCTTTTGCGCTCTTTATCAGCTTGTCTGTCTACTATGACTGAGTATAAGTCGAAAAATCATTATGCGGCCGAAAAGTTCGCCTCATGGAAAACTCTTGCGAAGCAGTGTGGCCTTCTATAATTTCGTGGGAGGCCATCGTGCCCAACTTCTTTAAGAAGATCGTTCGCTTTCATGACACCAAGTACAGATAACCCATGTAGAAATCGCGAGATAAGGGGGTCAACTTTTATTCAACCTCTCCGAATGGTTTTTATTGCTCTAATGGCATTGGCTTCAATGCTGGGGAGCAACAAAGGCGGCACCGTCTTCTTCCAAGATTCTTGTCTCATCCTCATTCCTGTGGCACTACGCCCACCCACCAAAACAAAAATTAAGCGCAGAGCTTTCTCCTCACGCAGGAGACGCAGTGTTTCTTTAACCCCTTCCTCCGGGAATGTTTGTTGTTCCCGTCTGTAAACTGAGCATTGCAGCACGCTTGCTTCCAGCTCGGTGCACTACAACCACCTCGCCGTGCCAGGAGCCGAAAGCGTCGGGTCCGGTCGACACAGCCTTTGTTCCTGGTCCCTAGAGGCTACGTTTACGCCACCACTGAGCACTTTAACGTTTTCTCTCGTTAGATGTATTGCTGTTTCTTCCACCGAACGTTTGTCGCCAATCCCGGCTGTTTGTCCCGAAGCTTTTCAGCGCTGCTCTAGACTTCTATGGGTTACGAGCTGCGCTGCTATTTCTTTAGAAGCGGTGTTCTGTATGCTTTTCTCGAATAAGCATGTTTTCTCATTTCGTTCCACTACTGGGAAAACCTGATACCGGCTCTTAAGGCAGAGCATGTCGTGCCTCGTGCGTGCTCCTGCTTGCAGACGCTATGGCATTCCCAGATATTTGCGCAGCTGTTTCGGTGTCTTGCTGCCCACAGCCTTCTTTTCCTTCTTCCTTTCTTTCTTTTCGCCGCAAGCTTGCTAGCGTATACACCAAAACGACAATATACTGCGCACACATCGCCTTCGTATGAACAGCAACAGCGATAATCTCTTTTCGCAGAAACCTCGTGCAATGATACCTGCGCATTTTTCCTCTATTGGGAACTCAAATTTATGGGCTGCAGGCCCCGTCCGAATATCTTCGTCAGTTTTACAGCTAATGAAGGAGAGGAATAAGCAAAAAGAAAGACCCGAGGAATAATTTCGCGATGCAGATCTAATCAGTATAGTCGCCTACTTCTACGTCTTGTTGCATTTACAGCCTCAAAAAAATATGACGTGGAGTGCTGCTCAATATAACCTGCTAGGGAAAGAAAAAAAATAAAATAAACGGGGAGGGAGCCCTAATATAATCTTGGAGAAATGTGCATAGCTATGCATGCTACTCAGGATAATACGTACGGTGGGCCTCACCCCATACAAAACATGCAGAAACGGAGCAAGACATTCAGCAAACTACAGTATTTTATTGAGGACGTTGCCTCCAAGAAACGTTAAAGGTGTCTTCTTTGCGTGAGATGCACGGGCACCGTTAGCCGGTTGGCCAAGCACGTGTCGTGGGTCGAGGGATGACAGCCTTCGACGTATACTTAGTGCGCACATTAGGGCATTTTGGAAGAAGCCGGGTAGGACAATCATGCGAACATCGGCTCCCGTTTGTAAAATGTTTTCGGCCGTATTTCTTAAGTTTTCCCAGTGGATTTTGTTACGAACAGACGCCTAAAGAGGACAACACTGATACCGAATTTTGGTTGGTAGGTGGACTTCTCGCCTTTTTACCAGTGTTTTGCGCCCGTACCATGCTGCCGAAACGCGCCGAGACACCTGGCGTCGTACCCATCTGCTCTTAGAAGGGCTGCTTTTGGCTTTTCCATCCGAAGATGGAAGTTTCGGTGGATGGGGAGGACTTTCCTCCGGAACTGTTTTTGGAAGATTTGGGCTAGCAGAGGGCTAATGTCAGGCGTTCGTCGAACAGAGCGGCCAACGCCAGAGGTCTCGACTCCAAGATGGAAGGAGTTATCACCAAGACGCCTGCCGGAAATCGGCAGGATTAAGAGAAGGGTGATCAAGGCCAGACAGATGCCCCCGCTCCCCAAAGAAGACGCCAAAGTCACAATTAGGCCGAGGGGAGGATTAGACTTGTCCAAAGCCGGGGCAACGACCCTAGACAGAGCGATCATGGGGGCGGTAGGAGTCGGTGAAGCCAAGGCCCGATGAGACGTCATCTGCCCGAACGCGCAGCAAAACATAATCGTGGTCAGCAAGTCAGACATGTAGAATGCAACGAGGTACACCGGAATCAAGTCGATCGTAGTGATGGGGAAGGAACACAAGGTCAGCGCATACGAAGCGGCACCGCACTACACTTGCAAGGAGGTGATTAGAGGCGTCACCCTGAGCGACGGCCCGGATGAGCTTGAAAGACACATTGTCAGCGTAAAAAATGTGCTGGCTCTGGCGGCCAAAAGGATCAAGAACACGGCACAGTTATCGTGGCATTCGACGGCTTGAAAGTTCCGACCTCTGTGCGCTATGGAGCAGTGTTGGTGAAATGCTTTTTTTTTTACTGCAAACAAGTGGGCAACTGCTACGCGTGTGGCAGAGTGGGTCATCGAGCCAACGTGTGTTCGACCCCGGGCGAAGCAATCTGTAGGGGTTGTGGCGCCCCTAACGCGAACGAGCAACAGCAACGTATGCCTAAATGCAAGCTGCGTGGAGGTCCGCCATGATAGCCGACAAAACGTGCCGACAGCGGTACCATATCCCTTACGTGGTGAGGAGAAGACTATGGGAACAGGCGACAGAAGCTTCCAGAAGACTCCGCTCGGTACGCATACAGTGCCAGGGACAAGATGAGGTGATTTCACTTTTCGAAATGGCACCTACCGATTTATATGCAACAGCGAGTTTGGCGTCATTGTCATCGCGCTATTATTGAATGCAATGCGCGCGATAAGATTTCTAATGGGCCGTTAATGAGAGACAAACTGCGGAAGCGGTAGGTGCACGAATGTGACTGTCGTGAGAAAACAGGAGCGCGCTTGCTTTGTTGTCTCCTCCCTCGAGGAAGCAGTGCAGCAAGCTGGCAGCAGTGCGGTTGTTGTGATCAAACTACCAGGCACATATATACGATCGGTCAACCAACGAAAGGAAGGACGATAGTATGCAGAAGCACCGACCACCCACACGTCTTTCTCTCCCTCCTCAACGATCAATAGGCACTCCACGTGCATTTTTTTAGAACCACCGTCTTGTTTCAATTTATTAAATAAGAAAATATAATCGGGGTGTAGAATAAATACTGTATTTTCATTACTTTCTCCGGCCCTCTCTTTTTCGCCTAAGCCACGTTTGGAAATATTTTGAGGATGTCTGTGCCAGACTCAGAAGAATTCGCAGAAAGCTTGCCTTTGGTGAGTGATAGCCGATGCTCCACCCATATGGACTATATCCGGCACACTTGGCGTCCTTTCGTACTTTATGTCCATTTCTTCATCCTTTTTTTTTCAGTGGCTGCACTCATAAGAAAAGTAAATCCCATGCATGACGGCCCTGACAACACAAATTCCTGTTTCTCCGCTTCTGCTAAAAGCATTCTTTGCTTGGCTTCCTTTCTTTTACTTCTTCATGCTTTCATTTCACGCTTGTTGCTTTTGCGCCGCTCTTGCTCTTTTTTTTGGCGTCTATCGTAACTCGTGCCATATCACTGAGATTCCTCCGGGACGTCCACGAGCGCCTTGCCCCTGTCGAGACGAATAACATCGGACTCGGCCGTCCCCGCGTCTCTAGGGGCGACTTCCACTTACGCCTACAATATGTCCGCGCATATTTTGCGTACGACTGGACGAAGCACAGATGTGAACATCGAGCTAGATGCAAATATGCTTTAGGCTATACATGTATACGGCGCTGAGTGCCGCTGAGGCGTCATCCTCAGGCCTACTCACCGTATGAATGCTTTGTAGACCGACAATATAATAAGGTCTGAAGAAAAGAGGGGCATAAAGCAGAGACACGGGCACTAATGCCGCAAAAGGAATGCGTCAAACAAATACAAGAAAGCTTCGTCGGACACTGTTCTTTTGGCGAAGCCAGCTAGAGCGCGCTATTGTCTCTGGCACGCGGAGTATTCGGTGAGCCTTCTGCCAGCACGAGAGCTGAAAGTGATCCCTTCGTGCATCACATTCCTTTTCCGTGTCGTCTACTCATGCACAGCTGTTCACTTTTTCCTGTCTTTTCACAGCGCACGTTTTCTCCCGATGGCGGTGTATGCGTACTGCGCAGAACGTCGTCTAGCAACACTTAACACTCGCAATGCGATCCCCTTGCGTTAGTTGCAGGCATCAAGCGCTTCAAGCCTCTTGAAGCGGTTGTGGACATAAATATTATTTCGCTGCATGGGCGCTGCTATGTCGATAACGCTGATCTGATACAACAGCTCCTTCTGCATGTTGCACTTCGTTTTGTCAACAGTACAGTTAAGTTTCAGACGCATCTGGTTGATTATTGTGCCATTTCCGACCAACCGCCGTGAACACTTCGAGTTACTGCACGTCCCTCAAATCTGCCATTTCACTGGTAAGCTGGTAAGCAAATTTTACTAAACATTGTCGCACCACCGGGAAGTGTGCGTCGGCCTCTTCCAATGCGCGGCGCATCCGTAAACCCGACTCCCTACTATCTCCGTGCAAATAACATAGAAAAATTTTTATGCACCAACAGCTGAATTGAATTTGGCCGCATTTGTTTGCCATAAAGGCATGAGGGAAGGTAAACACCAATCTTGGCGCTTACGTATATTTGAGCGATCTCATTCAAATTCTATCCCGGCTAGGATACCAAACACCAAGAAAACCACAACAGAAAGACCGCACGCTTCTTGCACTTAGCCTTCCCAACGAAATTCCCGAGGCCCCAATTCCCCGTAATGTGCACCCTGACCGTCATAAAGGCCGAAGAAAGGAAAGAGCACAAGCCATGGCTCGACTCTTTGGCGACGACACATATACCGAACACACCGGTCCAATACAACGACATGCCCGCTACCCACAGTGACGTGCCCGCTGTCTAGTCGCACTAGATAGTACAGATATTCTGAGGGCTTCGGCCATGCTCAATACTGTGGACAGTGTCATGGCGGAAAAATCTGCTATCGCCCTAGCCATCGTACACGCTGCAACCATACCAGCACCGGAGGGACCCATCACAGTGGCCACTGATTCACAGACAGCCTCCATGACTTTGGCACAAGAGATGGAGACACCCTACACCCCGCGTCCTTACATCATTGCACCCCACAGCGTTACACAGGTTGCGTATCGTTTGGACATCTGGACACGCCTCTCTCCACGGTAATGAACGCACTAATGCGGTAGCCCGAGAGCTCACTAACCAGGCGCATTGGAAGTGCTGTCCAACCCAGACGACGCACCGACAGAACCACTGAACTACACTGAAACTCTATAACATTACAGAAATAGCAGGAGACACTTCCCCCGACCACATAATTCTGTTAACCGAGAAGATGCCGTCGCGTAGCGACACCTTCAAACTAATTCATTTCCCTGCCTCTTTTACCATCACCTCTTCCACCCCACACAATATCCCTCATACTGTGCCTACTGCAGAGCAAAGCCCACAGTAGGGACATACACGTATATCATTGCACCTCAGAGTACCC
Organism: Dermacentor albipictus; assembly: GCF_038994185.2. NCBI lineage: Eukaryota > Metazoa > Arthropoda > Arachnida > Ixodida > Ixodidae > Dermacentor > Dermacentor albipictus. Next base: position 306,243,288 of record NC_091821.1, read on the forward strand.
ACACTCTCCGGGTTACTCCTCTATTCCTTCACCTTCTTCCTGGGAGACTCCGCTGACCAGCTTAGACCCGCAGGAGCAGCGACCGTTGATCCCGCCGGGACGTGGAGTGGCGCGACCCTATGGGGTCCTGAACGAAGGGCTCCACCCTATGAGGAAGTCCCCCCATCCCATTACAAATAAATGTTCTCTCTCTCTCTCTCTCTGTCTGTCTCTCTCTCTTTATCTCTCTTTCTCTCTCTCTCACTCAAAGTACAATCACGTTTTATACATATTCTTCAAGTACACGTCATGCGGATTCGCGGCCATATCTCCGACGCCTTCTTTGCATCTTTGCTAAACGAGTCATTAGGGGTTAGCTAGGGGCACGAAGTCTTAATAAAGTTTCTTTTTTCAACCTTGATTATATAATTGAAGGCGGCTAGACAATATCAAGCACTTCTTATGGACAAAAAACAGATTTTTCTGAATTAGGCTCTCGCTTTTATTTTTCAGTAGTGGCCCGGTAGTTTATTTATTTACTGTTCGAGTCAGTGTTTTAACTTGAGCACTATCTGTCGATGACAATAAATTTCATAAGGGTGCGCCTCTAATAGTACACATGCCACGAGCGGAATTAGCGTCGCTGCTGATTCCGCACGTGGGATGTGTATAATTTCGCTGAGCTCCGTATAAGTTTTCAAATGTACTTTTGGTTACTCAAGAGTGAAACATACACACTTATCCAAGTTGGCTTGAAACAGGTTCATTAAAGAGCGGCACATACGTACGAGAACACACCCAGTGATCCACGTAGGTGTCGAACAGGTTGGTTCATCGAACAACAGCACACACCCAGTACCCCATCCCCAATGCTACATACCCAGTGATCCAAGTGGGCGTCAAAAATGTCATTGAAGAGCGGCACATAGCCAATGCAACTCACCCAGTGACATGACTGCACAGCGCAAAAAAAGGAGAGAAGAAAAGACCCAACACACGAACACGCCCTAACTTCCACTAAACCCACTTGGTCCCATGGTTGGTTTCAAACCTTGTTCCCTCAGAATAGCAGCCCGATGCGCTACCCATTAGATTATGGACTAGTGAGTGACACAGACAGACAGACAGACAGACAGACAGACAGACAGACAGACAGACAGACAGACAGACAGACAGACAGACAGACAGACAGACAGACAGACAGACAGACAGACAGACAGACAGACAGACAGACAGACAGACAGACAGACAGACAGACAGACAGACAGACAGACAGACAGACAGACAGACAGACAGACAGACAGACAGACAGACAGACAGACAGACAGACAGACAGACAGACAGACAGACAGACAGACAGACAGACAGACAGACAGACAGACAGACAGACAGACAGACAGACAGACAGACAGACAGACAGACAGACAGACAGACAGACAGACAGACAGACAGACAGACAGACAGACAGACAGACAGACAGACAGACAGACAGACAGACAGACAGACAGACAGACAGACAGACAGACAGACAGACAGACAGACAGACAGACAGACAGACAGACAGACAGACAGACAGACAGACAGACAGACAGACAGACAGACAGACAGACAGACAGACAGACAGACAGACAGACAGACAGACAGACAGACAGACAGACAGACAGACAGACAGACAGACAGACAGACAGACAGACAGACAGACAGACAGACAGACAGACAGACAGACAGACAGACAGACAGACAGACAGACAGACAGACAGACAGACAGACAGACAGACAGACAGACAGACAGACAGACAGACAGACAGACAGACAGACAGACAGACAGACAGACAGACAGACAGACAGACAGACAGACAGACAGACAGACAGACAGACAGACAGACAGACAGACAGACAGACAGACAGACAGACAGACAGACAGACAGACAGACAGACAGACAGACAGACAGACAGACAGACAGACAGACAGACAGACAGACAGACAGACAGACAGACAGACAGACAGACAGACAGACAGACAGACAGACAGACAGACAGACAGACAGACAGACAGACAGACAGACAGACAGACACAGACAGACACAGACAGACAGACAGACAGACAGACAGACAGACAGACAGACAGACAGACAGACAGACAGACAGACAGACAGACAGACAGACAGACAGACAGACAGACAGACAGACAGACAGACAGACAGACGGACGGACGGACGGACGGACGGACGGACGGACGGACGGACGGACGGACGGACGGACGGACGGACGGACGGACGGACGGACGGACGGACGGACGGACGGGTCCTTCCGGCCGGCCGTGCCTTGACCCAGGAAAGTGCGTCAAGGCACGGCCAACCGAGTACCTGCTCCCACTGCTTGGTGCTGTTGTGCCTGGCTGTCCTCCTGTATAAAGGGCGCTTACATGGCGAGCGTGCAGCTGTGGAATACCATCCAGGCTTCATCGTCTTTTCGACGCCAAAGAGCGGGCACCAAAACTAGGGTCACCACAAGATAATTGAGAAGCGATTATGTGTCGCTTCTTAGCCCTTTCGACGACCCACAGCTTACGCACGAGACAAGTTCATAGACCCCAAACTGCAATGGATCAGAGGCCACGTCGGTCTTTAAAGGGCAACGTCAGTCTTTGATGCCTCGCTCGAAGCACCAGCGCCCACCTGTACAACGACGGGCCCCTACACAGACTACTGACAGGGATAGAGTGAAACTCGCTTCACGGTGACCACAACCACCGCATTCTTGGGAACGGAAGCGACAGTGAAGCCTACAATAAGCCAACGCTTACTATTTTCGTGGAACAGCGCCGACCCCGGTTTCACCTGAAATTTTCTTTTCGTTGCATCAAGGACGGGTCAAAGATTGAACGCAGAGGCGGAATCCGCCGAAGTGGTGCCTCACCATAGGTGGTATTTTGTGGACTGTGCTACAATTCTAATTGACTGAGAGAAGGACATTGCATTCCCTCATCGACCGAAAGAAGGAAAAAAACTGGATAAAAATGCGCAACATGGAGATGTGAGAAAGCGATTCCTCAGAAATTTCATGCCGGCGCTGGTATTGCCTCTTCTCATGTTCCCGACGCGTTCATAACGATGTACGTTACCAGAATACAGGAAGCGTCGAGTTCGCTCCTTCCCGACACCACCGCTGCTGTGGGCGTCACCGGGGGCCTTCTCCATCGGCACCACCACTGGGAGGCGGCCCTAAAAAGTTCGGAGCTGGAAGACCAGCTCTGGGCCGTCCAGCAAACAGAATATGCTGCCGGAGTCCAAGTACTTTAAACCACCACCCGAGGTCACCACAACCAAGACTGCTGGGCCATTCTTTTCAATAAAGCTTATTCTCTTCTTCTAAGCCTTATGCCCGTAAACATGCCAAACAAATGAAACTGTTTCTTCGCCAAACATCAGCGCTCTTGAGCACGCAACATCATATGTGGCCGGAGAGCTTTGGCAGTTTCCTGAGACCGACCTAGCAGAGGGAACTACTGGGCGCGCTGGAAAAAACTTCCGACCTCGAAAATTCAACAACCCTAAGAATGGCAACCGCACTAATAGGCTTGCAGTTATGACAATGAAATGGGCATTATCCATGAAAGAAGAGTACATTTCGAGAGCATAAACCACAAGGAATAAAATTACTGGCTCTCCCGTAATCGAGAGTAGATGAAAGAATGAAATGGCAACCGGCCAACCAGATTGGTTGGAGATGATACTAGCCACAATCTTAAAGTGGGTGTAGTCCATGTTCGCAACGGCACACCCCACCACACCACACCACACCACACCACACCAAACCGCACCACGCCTGGGCGCCTATGCACTGGTCCGTATGGATGCTGGCTAGCTATAACCAGAAAACCGACTGAAGGCCGCACGACAGGCTGCGAAATGCTCCTGAAAATGCAGGATAGACGCTGAAAGACGCCTTGTCATTGGAAATTACAAATAAAAGGTCAGCGTACCAGAAGTTACAGCTTGAGTGATATTGTGAATAAGCATTAAGAACTGCGAAGCAATATTTTTTTGTAACTTGTTGGGGCAGTAGTGTATGTAATGCGGTCCTCTACAACGGGTTGGGGGCTTGATCCGGCATTTTTTCAAGTTGTGTCTCTTTGTCCGTATGATCTCGTTTTGCTCGGTCTTTTGTTGAAATAAACTTTTTCTAAAACCTTGCAGCTTATGGCGATGGTTGCGCACTTAAAGGACAATTACGATCAAAATTATTCTCAACCGGACTGGCATACACTTTTGATTAGGCGTTTACCTTAATCTTAACTTAATCTTAAGTTTTTGTTCTGATGGAAATCGTTGCTTTCTGGGACGTTTTCTTTGTATGCACTGCTCGTTGTCTTGCCATTGGTTATGACTACCTGGTGCACATAATATTATGAATGGTCCTTGTAGATGCATCACTTCAGTCATTGTTATAGATACCAGGTAGGGAAAAGGTGGGTGTTTAGCCCAGTGGGCAGGACACTCGGCCTCTGAGCATGGGGTGGTAGGTTCGAAACTCCTCACCGCCAGCGTTTTTCTTAGAAGTCTTCCCTTCAAATTATTTATATTCTTGTTTATGGAGCACATCGTGTTACGGACGCACCGACA